>NC_053390.1:459971417-460271417 GCF_905171765.1 Bufo bufo
TCAAAAAGTATGTTCCACCTCTAGAACCATCACCGCTGCCACCCCCTCCTGTTATTGTGGATGGTAATCTAGAGTTTCAAATATCCAAAATTGTTGATTCTCGTCGGGTCCGCCGTTCTCTTCAATATCTGGTGCATTGGAGGGGTTACGGTCCCGAGGAAAGAATGTGGGTTCCAGCGTCTGAGGTAAACGCCGACAGGTTAGTTCGGGCTTTTCATGCCTCTCATCCTGAGAGACCTAGTACTGAGTGTCCGGAGGCCCCTCGTGGAAGGGGGGGTACTGTCACGAGGGTGTCAAGAGCCACGTCTGACTCCGTTATACCCGGGGTCAGGAAGTCGCAGCGGGTGGCTGCGCGTTCTATGTACAAAGACAGTGCTGTTTCGTAATGGTAACTTTCTGGGTTTGCCTTGCAACCCTTTTTGGCTCACTCAGGGATCCGTAGCTTCTTCTCCTCAGCTGTTTCTTGTCCAGCAATCCCAACCTCCTTATATTCCCATCTCTCACTTCTCTGGTTGCCAGATATAGAGCTTCCTGCCTGGACTTCTATACTGACCCACTGGAGCTGTGTAGCTGTGTTCCCTGGTTGTTGTTCCAGAGTGTTACCCTCCGGATCCCTGTTGGGCCTTGGTGGTCTGCTGTTGTCGCCCACCTGGGATAATATGTTTGTCTGTATTGTCTGTCCTCTCCTTGGTGTTTTCCTCTTAGTGTCAGTGGTGCGGACTAGTGATCCCACCGCCCCGTTCACTACACAGGGCTCATCTTAGGGAAAGCCAGGGTTTAGGCACGTGATCGGCGTACGGGTGAGGAACCCGTCTAGGGACGTCAGGGCAGTCAGGTGCCAGCCGCAAGGTGAGTCAGGGGTCACCACCTTTCCCTCTCCCTTGGACAGGGCCTTCCCATTTCCCTCCCTTTGCGTGACGCAGGTCATTACAGGTGTCTGCCATATAGCAGTTCGAAGGGCGAGAACCCAGTAGAGGCCTGGGTACCTCTCGCACTGCGAACATGAGATAAGGCAGAAGGAGGTCCCAGTCCTTCCCATCTTTAGCTACCACCCTTTTCAACATATTTTTTAATGTTTGGTTAAACCTTTCTACCAGACCGTCCGTTTGCAGATGGTAAACGGACGTCCGTAGTTGTTTTATGTGCAGCAACTTCTCTCATCACCTTGGACATAAAAGGGGTCCCTTGGTCGGTCAGAACCTCTTTAGGTAGTCCTACTCTGGATAACATTTCCATTAACTCCTTAGCTATGAGTTTGGCCGAGGTATGTCGCAATGGCACCGCCTCCGGGTACTGAGTGGCATAGTCTAGAATGACAAAGATGTGTTGATATCGTGTATGGTTCCAATAATAAACTTATTGTCGACGCGTTTCAGGGGTGAATAACCCCCTTCCTCAGGACAGTGATACATGTATATACAACAGTTAACAGCAACATATATAGGGTGTTTAGGTGTATTTTGGCACCCAAAAATGGGGGGGGGGTATCAACGGGTGGACCATATGCAGAGTGACAACACCATCATGATCCTGATCTGCACTTTTTTTTAACTTTTAAACTACTGATGTCTTAGCGCAGAGCGCTCTGGAAGGCAAGGGGCGTGGCTAATAGCTCAGCTTTTGCTATTGTATAGCACAATATGACACGCTCACTTTGCTGGTGCTGTGGCAGGCACACCCCTGTCAGATAGAGGGGGTGGGGGCGTGCCTATCGGTCAGGCCCCTCACGTTAGACCTCATGATAGGCCGAGCTACTTTCTGAGGGACCAGAGTCAGCCTGCCCCTGTTGGAACTTCAGCACACACTGTGCTGGTAAGCAGAGCGGGCTGGTAGGGGGAGAATGTGCGCAGGGAGGCACTGGAGCGCATTATGAAAGCGCTTATCAGGATAGCAGGGACACCCAAGCGAAATGTAGAAGTGCTCATTACAGGGGCAGGAAATCTCGAGCGCGATGTAGGATCTGCTAATCAGATTGAAAGGCATTGTATTATGTACATTATTCACATTATAGAAAAATAGCTAACAGTCCACATTCTATATTGGCATATTCTACAGTGGTATGCGCCTTAGTGAGTGCTATTTTCTCATAGCCGGATAGGAGTTGGGGCAGTATTATTATAAACTACCTCATAGTTCATATTGATCCATAGTATTGGATAAAATAATTAGCTTAGTCGAGCTCTATAATCTCATTATAAATAACATATAAAGAGACACATACTGTGGGAGTTAAAATGTATACAAACTGTATCCTAGAATAATAACTTATGTCATAGTATCATATGGCTTGAAGCCAAAGAACAAGGTTAAAAGAAAAAATATTTATAATAAAAAGAGTGGTTAAAAACAAATAATACACCTAGGGGACTCTCATGCCCATCTGGCATATCAACTAAGATGGTATTTTTCTTGTAGAGGTGGTCACCATAAATATAGAGTAAAAGTGTATATAATAATAGTAACCGCAATGCCACATGTCCGTATGTTGGCTCAGACAGTGGTGTCAATCATATACGGACATGTTGCAGCATACAGTACTGGATTGCATCTGCAAGTTTGGACAAATCAATAAAACTTTCATATGGTCAATACCTATATGGTCACTGAATGCTCAAGAGAATTATATTTGGCAGAGACCTAAAAGGGTGAGTTGTTCACCGTCAGAGGACCCGTGGTCATTAGTAGTGGGCCGACACATGTTGATATAATAGCGTAATATTTATATTATATTAGGAAGACGCATGCGGCTAATTTTCTGGACACTTTTCTGGACACATTTCGTTTTCCCGTCGTGTAGGTGCTGAACGTGTGTTCTATAGTATCGTCTCATTCATCTCGTTCAACCCATGGGGGGCAAGTGTATCGAGTTGGTAGATCCAGTATACCTCTCTTTTTTGAAGGTTGTCGAATCTATTGAAGGGGTTTTCCGGTATCTGTTCAATGGGTGTTAGTTTGAAGGGATGATTTTCTCTTTCTATCGTGGATGCGCAGTGTCTGGATAAGCTGTGTTTTAGATAGTGTCTTTGTATATTATAGCGGTGTTGATTTGCATGGCATTGTAGAGCTTGTGTGGTGCGTCCTACATATTGTAGGCCACATCCACATTCAATTAGATAGATGATATAACTCGCTTGGCATGTCATACGCTGTTTTATGGGGAATGTTATGCAATTATGTTTGGACGTAAAGGTGATTTGGCTGTGGGAGATCATCTTGCAGCACCGGTTAGACCCACATTTAAAACTTCCCTGTTTTAGGGATTTGCTTATTATTGGTTTCCCCATGTCTTGCCTTTTTGGGTGTTGTTTGGGTTTGCTGGGTGCGACAATGCTCCTAATGGTGGGCGCCCGCCTATATGAAATTCTGGGCGTTTTGGGAAGGTGCTTTGCCAAGTACGGGTCCTGAGCAATATATGCCAGTGTTTTTTTTTGGAGTATTTTGAATATACTGTATTTATTTGAGGTACTATACTGGGTGATAAAGTTTTTGTGGTTTGGTGTTTCTTGTTTTTTTGAGGTGGTCTTTAGATGTTCCTTTTGTGTATGTGTCATACATTTACCTAGTGCGTTTTTGATCAATTGTTTGGGATATCCTTTATCTGTATTTTTGCTTGTTTCATAAAGTCATCATTGTTACAGTTTCGCCTGATTCTTTTGTGTTTGTTCTAAGGGATATTTTGCAACAATTTCTTGTGGTGGAAACTGGAAAAATGGATATAGCGATTAGTGTCGACGGATTTGAAGTATGTTTTAGTGAGTAGGGTATTAATGGAGTTTGTGACGGTGATATCTAGGAATTCTATTTCAGTTTTATTGAAATTTGGGGTAAAAGAGATACCCCAATCAATCTTATTAAGGGATTCGCTAAATGCTTTTTCTGACACTTCGTCACTATCCCAAATGATAAAGATGTCGTCTATGTATCTGTTAAAATATTTTATTTGGTCTTTGTATATCGGATGGTTTGTGATATATATTTTTTCGAATTCACCCATAAATAGGTTTGCGAAGGATGGCGCTACGCGTGTCCTCGTAGCGGTCCCTTTACATTGATGATATATGGTGATGTTGTAAATAAAGTAATTATTTTCAAGTATGAATCGTAAACTTTCTAATAGGAAGTGAGTTTGTGGCGGTTTTAGTGTAACGTCCTGTTCCAAAACTGTTCTGATGCAATTGATTCCTAGTTCATGCTGCATAATTGAGTATAATGCTGTGACGTCTAGGGTGAGGAAAGCATAGGTGTCCTGCCACTCAGTTGTGAATAATTCCTGGATCAATTGGCTAGAATCATGAAGATAACTGGGGAGTTCTTTTACGTATGGTTGTAGGAAATGATCAACGTAGTGTGACAAATTGCTCGTGGCACATTTTGTATTTGAAATTATTATTTAGTGGATTCACTAAACTCTTGTGTATTTTTGGGAGGTGATAAAAATACGGATTGCAGGGGATTCGAGGTAAAAGGAAGTTGTTTGGTTTTTGTTTATATATTGATTTTCATAGGCAGTCTTGATTAGATTATTCAGCTTTTTATTTACTTCGGGGAACTGATTGTCTGAGACCTTGGTGTAGTAGGATGCATCAGGATCTTCTGGGTAGGGGCGTAGCGTGGAGGGGGGGCATTGCCCTGGGTGCCAAATTGCAGGGGGCGCCAGGCAGCTGAAATTTCAATGGCTCCCGTCCCCTCCGTTATGCCTCGGAGGCAGTAGAGCAACGCAGGACTCGGTCACGAATCGATTACCTCACTGTGACCTCCTGCGTCGGATCTCGCGAGATGATGCGATGACACGGTGCAGGAAGGCACTGTGATGCGTTCGTGACCGCCTGCGCCGGGACTCCACAAGCTGTGATGGAGAGAGGTAAGTATTAATTTTTTTTATTTTTATGTACCCTACCCTAATTGTAGAGGCACTGGGGGCACTATGGGGGTGGGGAGATGCAGAAAGAGGAGGACCACTGACAGTACTGACTGGACATCATAGTAATAATAAAAGTGTAGAGGCGGCCATTATATTAATAACAAAGAGGGGGACATTATATTAACAAAGAGGGGGCCATTATATTAATAATAAAGAGGGGGCCATTATATTAATAATAAAGAGGGGGCCAATACATTATTATTAATATAATGTCCCCCTCTTTATTATTAATATAATGGCTCCCTCTTTATTATTAATATAATGGACCCCTCTTTATTATTAATATAATGGCCCCCTCTTTATTATTAATATAATGGCCCCCTCTTTATTATTAATCTAATGGCCCCCTCTTTATTATTAATATAATGGACCCCTCTTTATTATTAATATAATGGCCCCCTCTTTGTTATTAATATAATGGCCCCCTCTTTATTATTAATATAATGGCCCCCTCTTTATTATTAATATAATGGCCCCCTCTTTATTATTAATGTAATGGCCTCCTCTTTATCATTAATATAATGGCCCCCTCTTTGTTAATATAATGGCCCCCTCTTTGTTATTAAAGAGGGGCCATCACATTAATATTAAAGAGGGGGCCATTACATTAATAATAAAGAGGGGGCCATTATATTAATAATAAAGAGGGGGACATTATATTATTAATAAAGAGGGGGCCATTATAATATACAGGGGGAATAATATTATGGGGAATGGGGGACTATCTGTCTGGCTCTAGCACAGTATTGGAGGGCAGCAGGATGAGTTGTTGAGACACCAGGAAGGAGAGGATGATAGTAAAGAGGGGAACCTCAAAAAAATTCTGTGAAACTCTGCAGAGACGAGAAGCGGCTGAAAGAAGGTATCATGGCGGTCTTAACTCTGGATGAAGACGTTGAGAAAAGTCTACATCACAGTAGACGTCACTGGATGTAACAGGTATGGTGCGGTATTCTACTGTAATAATAATGTCCATGCACATATCTGTTTCACGGTAGGTTTGGGGGAGGAGATTGAGAATATGGCCCACCCTGCCGCATCCTGGCCCCAGACTTCAGGCCACACTGTGTGTGTTCTGAATTCTGGGGGCTCACACCCATCTACTACATTATCTGTACTCAGAGAGTTATCACTGTGTTCTCTGAGGTGTTACATAGGATTGCTAGTGATCTACTACAGTATCTTTTAAAAGGGCGTGCCCGGGGTAGGGGGGCGCAATTTTTGGCTTGCCCCGGGTGCTGGAAACCCACGCTACGCCACTGCTTCTGGGCCTTCATTTCGTAATAGCTATAGTCTTGGATTACGATACCCCCCTTTGTCCGCAGGACGGATAATTAATTTATCATTCTTTTTTAGGTCTAGAAGGGCTTTTTGTTCTTGTTTTGAAAGATTACCTTTATAGTGCAAAGCATTAGGTTCATTGGCTACTTTTTTTAGGTCGGTAGTTATAAGGTCACAGAAGGTGGGAATACAGTGTCCCTGACTTTGGAGCATGAAGAAGTTCGACTTGGGGTGGATGTCCTGATGCTTATACTCTCCATTGTCTGTGGGTTATTGGTTCAGGGTACTGCTACATTCTAGATCAAAATGCCTCTTTATTGTTAGGTACCATCTAAATTTCTGGATATCGTCAAACAGCTCAGTTAGTAGCAACATATATAGGGTGTTTGGGTGTATTTTGACGCCCAAAAACAGGGGGGGGGGGTGTATCAACAGGTGGACCATATGCAGAGGGAAAGCACCATCATGGTGCTGATCGGCACTTTTTTTTTCCTTTTAAACTACTGATGTCTTAGCGCAGAGCGCCCTGGAAGGCAGGGGGCATGATAGGCCGAGTATGATGGCGCTGTCACTCTGCATATGGTCCACCTGTTGATGCCCCCCCCTGTTTTTGGGTGCCAAAATACACCCAAACACCCCTTATATGTTGCTGTTAACTGTTGTATATACATGTATTACTGTCCTGACGAAGGGGGTCATTCACCCCTGAAACGCGTCGACAATAAAGTTATTATTGGAACCATACGCCATATCTTGATGTGATCCTTGGCAGCGCCCACAGAAGGGGTTCATCTGGTTTTCACCATTTCGTCTGAGCTCAACTCCAGCACCCGTCTTTTGCGCGCAGGCAGGAACCCAGGCTGCAGCCAAGACCCCGTATGCTGGATGGAATATATATACCAGCGAGGTCTTCAAAGTTGTTGTGACTTCCTAAAAACACGCTCTGGTAAACGAACTACAAATCCATATACAATATTATTTCAACACCACACATGAGGAACTGTCCTCTCTCTCCTTTTTTTCTTTTTATATAAGATTTACAAAACTCTTTCACTTCTTTGAATCTGCTGGGCCAGTAAAACCGCTGTAGAATACGATCCTGAGTTTTCTGCAGCCCCAGGTGACCCTCGAGAACGTGTTGGTGGGCTAGATCTAACACAAGTTTTCGATAAGCCTTGGGGACCACAAACTGTTCAATAGGCTCACCCCGTAGTTGGTTTACCCGATACAACATTTCTTGATGAACACCAAAACAGGGAAACACAGACTCTGCCCCAGGTTGTTGTGGTTCATAGTGATGGACGAACATCTGCCGGGACGGTTCGGAAACGCAATCAAATGTTCGCAAACCGCAAGTTTGAGGCGGGTCCCATTCATTTTAATGGCAGGCGAACCTGAAAAACCTTCAGCTCGTATTTGCAGCCAAGAAATAATTACTGCTGACAGAACCCTCCTTTAAATTCCTGCTAGCTTCATAGCGTTCCACCAGGTCCAATATCTCAAGGGCATTGACAGGAGACACCTGACCGATCCAGTGCTGGAGAGGCTATGGCAAAGCCCTCCAGAACATATCGGCTAACATACGATCCAGCATAGCAGTGGGACTCAGGCTGTAGCCATTTTTGCAAGAGGTGAAGTAAGTTATATTACTGTTGCCTTGCAGGCTCAGTTGGGTTGAACCCCCACTGATGCACCCGCTGGGCCTGGACCAACACGTTCACCCCCAGTCTTGCCAGAATCTCACCCTTGACTTTCTGGTAGTCGGCCGCTTGATCGTCCGGCAAGTGGGGATTCACTCTGCCAGACAGGATTAGAGGAAGCAGTCATAATCAAACAAAAAGTCACCTTGCAGTGTTGGTGTTAATTCACACCATGCGGCAATTCTGCCTCAAAGAGTCCTTGACCATAGCAGCATTAACCTGTTTTCACGCCAATCAGGTAGCAAGCCTTCATCCAGACACAAGGCTCCCAGATCCCAACACAGAGACCTCGTTTCTGAGCCCAGCTGCCTATTTAAGGACAGCCAGGTGTTGCCAAAATCCAGACTGGCACTTAAAATCTGGTCCGGTATTTGACCTCATCTGGCTGTAAATCAGCCCAGCAGCACATGCTGGGAGGAAAATACCTTTTTTCCAGACAAAACCTCTCACTGTGTCACACTATGTCAAGACTGAAGGACCTATGAGCTTCTATTGGCTGATAAGGGTCATGTGACTGTGTGTATGGCAGTTGGGATGTAAGTGAAAGACCTGCAGGCTTCTATTGGCTAATGCAGGTCATGTGATGGTGCCATATTTGCATTTAGTGGGAATATCTCAGGAACGGTACGTCCTAGTCTAAAACTTTCCAGGACACCTGATGTACCTGTGTGCCAAATTTGGTGCAGATCAGTCCAGTAGCTTGTCTGTCTGTCTGTACTTTATGCACAGCCAGGCAGACAACAGCCAGAAATTCATATATATATATATATATATATATATATATATCTATCTATAATAAAATTATATGAACTATTACTACTAGAACATGGTCGATAACCACTTAATTACACAAGCTGTATAGTAATGGTTGGTTCTAGTTTACTGGCTGTGGGGGAGATTTATCCAAACTGGTATAAAGGAAAATTGGTTTAGTTGCCCATATCAACTAATCAGATTTCACCTTTCATTTTTCACAGCTCCTTTGGGAAATGAAAGTTGCAATCTCACTGGTTTCTGTGGGCTATTCCCCTTGGGTATTACCGGTGTTACATGACGGACTTATAAACCACACAGTGCTCCTGTCTGAGCGTTGGCTGTTCAAAAGGACATTCCTGCGTCCGTCCAGGCCCTGCACCGAACGGAGGACAGGGAGTCTGAAAATCGGACTGTCCGGCCTAAAACCGGACCTCTGGCCAGAGGTGAAATCTGAAGTACAAAGCCGCAACTTAAGGCCTCTTTCACACGAACGTATTGGTTCTGTTCCGTGCATTGGGGACCGCAATTTGCGGTTTGCAATGCACAGGCAATGTCCGTGATCCGTCCATTCCGCAAAAAGATAGAACAAGTTCTATTTTTTGGCGGAACAGAAGCACCGAATGGAACCTCACGGAAGCATTCTGTAGTGCTTCTGTGGGGTTTCGTTCCGTGCTTCCATTCCGCACCGCACCGCATCTCCGGATTTGCGGACTCATTCAAGTAAATGGCCGGTGCCCCGTGTATTGTGGAACCGCCGTATGTGGCCCGCAATACTGCTACGGGAGCACTACGGCCGTGTCAAAGAGACGTAACTGACATGTTGAGGATTTGGAAATCTGCCACACACTTGTAAAATCCCATCCACTTGGCTTATACTGCAATCAGCTGCAGATTTTACTGTTGCAGTTTAACAGATTTTCCCTTCCTTGTGGATTCACCATTAGGATCCATTCATGCGGTGGTTTATGCCGCTGGAATTTTAGTGTGGACCTGGTTCCAAAATTCAGCCAGCGGCCATATGGTGTCTGCCTCCCATTGTTTTCAATGGGAGGCAGCACTGCAGTTCGTCAGGCATACAGAAATCTTACAGGGCCCCATAGCAAAACTTAGCATGAGTCCCCTGGTCCACCCAGTTTCCTAGTACACATGCATCAATCTCTGCCATGCAATGCAGAAAGCAAAGTGCAAGGTCCCAGGTCTTTGATGATGTTACTTTTCCAGGTCTCTGATGATACTTTTTTTTTTATAAAGTGGAAGAAATTTTAGTTTTAATAAAATGTAATAGAAAGGTCACACCTGGTGTCACCCACTTTATCCATCTTCTAAGTTAGAAAAAGTCATAACTATAGCTCTCATTCTGAAAAGCATATTTCTCAATGTGTTCATAATACCCCACATCCATAAATACATTGTTAAATCTCCCGCTTCCCTTCTATTACAAGGTGAGCTGCCTGCAGTACCACTAGGGGAGCATGGGTCATAGGAATTGATGCAGTTCCAATTGACTGAAATGGAAGCTGTAACAATCTGCATGCACTGAGCTCTATCTAGTGGTGGCTACATAAAAATGCAATGTTTTTAAATCAGGAAGAGAAAGAAGTTCAGCATTGGGCCTTCTCCCTCTGTCCCATCGCAATCAAGTGGTCTGGGATGGATAATGTAATGTTAAGTAATGAGACAGCACTAGGTCATATCCATATAATAATCTGTGATTTTTATTTTATATCTACCACTAGTTTGCACAAAAAAGAGTCGACGTTACACCGCCTTGGTACAGACCTCAGCTTAAAAAAAGTGCAACCAATGTAAGCCAGAAACCTTGCTTTTTGTGTGCAAACCAGTGGCAGATTATTGCGTGAAAAGGAACAAGTCTGTTGAAGGTGCGCCACTGCCAGTGTTTTAGTCATGTCCCTTCTTGGCTCTGTGTTCAGACAGAAGCCGCAGCAGGTGCCCACTCGCAGCTTAGCTCCATTCAATGAATCCGTGACATCCAAGGAGAAAAAACTCTTGACCTTTTAAAATCAGCTATGTGAACATGCCCTTAGGGTGTATTCACACAATTTTAATTTTTTTTGCCGTGGATCCCACGCCCAAAAACCGAGGTGAGAAATTTTGCAAGTCATCTCCATTCATTTGAATGGGAAAACCACTTGTGATATAGTAACATAGTAACATAGTAACATAGTACATAAGGCCGAAAAAAGACATTTGTCCATCCAGTTCGCCCTGTCATCCTGCAAGTTGATCCAGAGGAAGGCAAAAAAAAAAACTGTGAGGTAGAAGCCAATTTTCCCCACTTTAGGGGAATAAAAAATTCCTTCCCGACTCCAATCAGGCAATCAGAATAACTCCCTGGATCAACGACCCCTCTCTAGTAGCTATAGCCTGTAATATTATTACACTCCAGAAATACATCCAGGCTCCTCTTGAACTCTTTTAGCGAATTCACCATCACCACCTCCTCAGGCAGAGAGTTCCATAGTCTCACTGCTCTTACCGTAAAGAATCCTTTTCTATGTTTGTGTACAAGCCTTCTTTCCTCCAAACGCAGAGGATGTCCCCTCCTCACAGTCACAGTCCTGGGGATAAATAGATGATGGGAGAGATCTCTGTACTGTCCCCTGATATATTTATACATAGTAATTAGATCTCCCCTCAGTCGTCTTTTTTCTAAAGTGAATAACCCTAATTTTGATAATCTTTCAGGGTACTGTAGTTGCCCCATTCCAGTTATTACTTTAGTTGCCCTCCTCTGGACCCTCTCTAGCTCTGCTATGTCTGCCTTGTTTACAGGAGCCCAGAACTGTACACAGTACTCCATGTGTGGTCTGACTAATGATTTGTAAAGTGGTAGGACTATGTTCTCAGCACGGACATCTATGCCCCTTTTGATGCAACCCATTATCTTATTGGCCTTGGCAGCAGCTACCTGACACTGGTTTTTGCAGCTTAGTTTGCTGTTTATTAAAATTCCTAGATCCTTTTCCATGTCAGTGTTACTGAGTGTTTTACCATTTAGTATGTACGGGTGACTTGCATTATTCCTTCCCATGTGCATAACTTTACATTTGTCAGTGTTAAACCTCATCTGCCACTTATCTGCCCAAGCCTCCAATCTATCCAGATCCCTCTGTAGTAGTATACTGTCCTCTTCAGTGTTAATTACTTTACACAGTTTAGTGTCATCTGCGAAAATTGATATTTTACTATGCAAGCCTTCTACAAGATCATTAATAAATATATTGAAGAGAATAGGGCCCAATACTGACCCCTGAGGTACTCCACTAGTGACAGTGACCCAATCTGAGTGTGTACCACTAATAACCACCCTCTTTTTTTCTATCCCTCAGCCAGTTACTTACCACATACAGACGTTTTCTCCCAGTCCGAGCATTCTCATTTTATATACTAAACTTTTATGGGGTACAGTGTCAAATGCTTTGGAGAAGTCCAGATATACGACATCCATTGATTCGCCGCTGTCAAGTCTAGAACTTACCTCCTCATAGAAACTGATTAAATTAGTTTGGCATGACCGATCCCTCACGAAGCCATGCTGATATGGCGTTATTTGCTTATTTCCGTTGAGATGCTTTAACATAGCATCTCTCAGAAAACCTTCAAACAGTTTACCCACAACAGATGTTAAACTTACCGACCTATAGTTTCCAGGCTCTGTTTTTGGACCCTTTTTGAATATTGGCACCACATTTGCTATGCGCCAATCCTGTGGGACATTCCCTGTCAGTATAGAGTCTGCAAATATCAGAAATAAGGGTCTGGCTATGACATTACTTAATTCCCTTAGGATGCAGGGGTGTATGCCACCCGGTCCTGGGGTTTGTCTATTTTAATCTTTTTATGTCACTGTTATACTTCTTCCTGGGTCAGACAGGACACTTTTAATGGGGAATTTATTTTTACATTCAGCATTTCATCTGACAGTTTATTTTCCTCAGTGAATACATTGGAGAAAAAAATATTTAGCAGCTTTTCTTTCTCCTAGTCGCTCTCTGCGAATCCCCCCTCATTACTCTTTAAAGGGCTGACACCTTCAGATTTATACTTTTTAAAATTTATATAATTGAAGAACATTTTAGGGTTAGTTTTACTCTCTTTGGCAATTAATCTCTAGGTCTCTAGTTTGGCCGCTTTTATTTGTTTTTACATGTTCTATTTTTTTCCTTGCTTCCGTGCTACCCTCCTGTTTTAGTGTTTTATATGCTTTCTTTTTGTCATTTATTGCTTTCCTTACAGTTCTGTTTATCCACATTGGTTTCTTTTTGTTCCTTAACCTTTTATTCCCATACGGTATGTACCTCTCACAATGAGATTTTAGGATGCTTTTAAAGATATCCCATTTTGTGGCTGTATTTTTATTTTTGAGGACTTTTTCCCAGTTAGTTAGGCCTATGGCCTCTCTTAGTTGGCTAAATTTTGTTTTTTGAAGTTTGGTATTTTTGTTCCTCCGTGTAGAAACGCTCTTTTGAATGATAATTGGAAGGTTATTACTTTATGGTCACTATTACCTAGGTGTCCCCCAACCTGCACGTCTGTTGTTCTGTCAGGCCTATTGGTTAATACTAAGTCCAGTATGACCGTCCCTCTAGTCGGGTCCTGAACCAGTTGGGAGAGGTAATTGTCTTTGGTTATTTCCAAGAGCCTGTTTCCTTTATGAGGTGTACAAGTTTCAGTTTCCCAGTCTATATCTGGGTAGTTGAAGTCCCCCATAATAACCACCTCATTATGATTTGCCGCCTTGTCTATCTCATTTAGTAGCAGATTTTCTGTGGACTCTGGTATATTAGGTGGTTTATAGTAAACTCCTATTAGTAGTTTATTATTGTTTTTAACTCCATGTATCTCTACCCACAGTGACTCCACATGTTCATGTCCCTCACTTATATCTTCACGGAGTGTGGGCTTTAAACAGGACTTTACATAAAGGCAGACCCCTCCCCCTCTCCGGTTTTGACGATCCTTTCTAAACTGACTGTAACCTTGTACATTAACTGCCCAGTCATAGCTATCATCCAGCCATGTCTCAGTTATTCCCACTATGTCATAGTCCTCCTCACACATCACTAATTCCAGTTCACCAGTTTTATTAGTTAGGCTTCTGGCATTAGTATACATACATTTGAGAGGTTTATGTATATTTTTTACCCTACACCTTTCCTTCTAAACTGTTCTAGTCTCTCCTTCCATTCCTCCCCCAGTCCCACTACCTTGCCCCCGGTCTCTATCTGCACTATCTTCCCCTCCTATAATGTAATTTCCCTCCCCCCAGTCCCTAGTTTAAGCACTCCTCCAACCTTCTAGCCATATTCTTCCCCAACACAGCTGCCCCTTCCCCATTGAGGTGCAGCCCGTCCTTACGATAGAGCCTGTAGCCGATAGAGAAGTCGGCCCAGTTCTCCAGGAACCCAAACCCCTCCTTCCTACACCAGTTCTTGAGCCACTTGTTAATCTCCCTAATCTCCCGCTGCCTTTCTTGTGTGGCCCGTGGTAGAGGTAGTATTTCGGAAAATACTACCTTTGAGGTCCTTGCCCTAAGCTTTTGACCTAAACCCCTGAAATCATTTTTAACCTCTTCAGGACACATGATTTACCGGTACGTCATGATGTCCTGGTACTGAAGGACACATGACGTACCGGTACGTCATGTGTTGTTTCGATCACTGCCGCCCGGCAAATCATTGAGCAGGCACCTCGGCTAAATGCGCGGGGGGGTCCCGTGACCCCCCATGTCGGCGATCGCAACAAATTGCAGATCAATTCAGACCTGCGGTTTGTTGCGCTTTCAGCAGTTTCTGATCGCGGGGATCAGAAACTTTATATGCCTAAAATATTCAACCCCCCCTGCACCCATGAATGATTTTATTGCGGCGGGAGGTGCAGGGGGGGTTGCGGGCGGTGCGGGCGGTGCGGGAGGCGGGCGGTGCGGCCGCCTCCCCTTGAATAATCGTTGGTGTACAGTGGGTATACCACGGTGTCAGCACATTGCTGACACCCTGGTATAAACAGCTGACATCTGTGATGCGATATTCAGCCGTTTAACCCTTTCCATACCGCGGTCCGTACGGAAAAGCAGAGGTTAACAGTCGGGAGCGCTCCCTCCCTCTCCCATTGGTGGGCTGCTGTGCCTTTGCAGCCCCCCGACAGGATGGGGTGACAGAGGGAGGGAGCCCCCCTCCTTACCCTTCCCCGTCTGTGCAGTTCTGGCCACAACTGAGCAGACGGGGAAGGTTCCCATGGCAACAGGACGCCTTCTCAGGCATCCTGCTGTCCATGGTGCTGAACAGATCTGTGCTAAAGACATAGATCTGTTCAGACAAAGTGTAAGTAAAATACAGTACAGTACACTATATATTGTACTGTACTGTATTATACAGACATCAGACCCACTGCATCTTCAAGAACCAAGTGGGTCTGGGTCAAAAAAAAGTGAAAAAAAGTGAAAAAAATGTAAAAATAAAAAAACACATTTATCACTGATTAAAAATGAAAAAAATAAAATTCCCTACACATGTTTGGTATCGCCGCGTCCTTAATGACCTGATCTATAAAACGGTCATGTTACTTTACCTGAACGGTGAACGCCATAAAAATAAAAAATAAAAAACTATGATGAAATTGAAATTTTGCCCACCTTACTTCCCAAAAAAGGTAATAAAAGTGATCAAAAAAGTCGCATGTATGCCAAAATTGTAACAATCAAACCGTCATCTCATCCCGCAAAAATCATACCTTACCAAAGATAATCGCCCAAAAACTGAAAAAACTATGGCTCTTAGACTATGGAAACACTAAAACATGATTTTTTTTTGTTTCAAAAATGAAATCATTGTGTAAAACTTACATAAATAAAAAAAAAGTATACATATTAGGTATCGCTGCGTCCGTATCGACCGGCTCTATAAAAATATCACATGACCTAACCCTTTAGGTGACCACTGTAAAAAAATAAAAATAAAAACGGTGTGAAAAAAGCCATTTTTTGTCATCTTACGTCACAAAAAGTGTAATTGCAAGCGATCAAAAAGTCATATGCACCCCAAAATAGTGCCAATAAAACCGTCATCTCATCCCGCAAAAAAATGAGACCCTATTTAAGATAATCGCCCAAAAACTGAAAAAACTATGGCTCTTAGACTATGGAGACACTAAAACTTTTTTTTGTTTTAAAAATTAAATCATTGTGTAAAACTTACATAAATAAAAAAAATTGTATACATATTAGGTATCGCCACGTCTGTGACAACCTGCTCTATAAAATTACCACATGATTTAACCTGTCAGATGAATGTTGTAAATAACAAAAAAAAAAAAACGGTGCCATAAAAGCTATTTCTTGATACCTTGCCGCACAAAAAGTGTAATATAGAGCAACCAAAAATCATATGTACCCTAAACTAGTAACAACAAAACTGCAGCCTTATCCCGTAATTTCTAAAATGGGGTCACTTTTTTGGAGGGGGGGCTTCAAATGGGACATAGTGTCAAAAAAAACAGTCCAGCAAAATCTGCCTTCCAAAAACCGTATGGCATTCCTTTCCTTCTGCACCCTGCCGTGTACCCGTACAGCAGTTTACGACCACATATGGGGTGTTTCTGTAAACTACAGAATCAGGGCCATAAATAATGAGTTTTGTTTGGCTGTTAACACTTGCTTTGTAACTGGAAAAAAAATATTAAAATGGAAAATCTGCCAAAAAAGTGAAATTTTGAAATTGTATCTCTATTTTCCATTAAATCTTGTGCAACACTTAAAGGGTTAACAAAGTTTGTAAAATCAGTTTTGAATACCTTGAGGGATGTAGTTTCTTAGATGGGGTCACTTTTATGGAGTTTCTACTCTAGGGGTGCATCAGGGGGGCTTCAAAAAGGACATGGTGTCAAAAGAACCAGTCCAGCAAAACCTTCCAAAAACCAAACGGCGCACCTTTCACTCTAAGCCCCGCTGTGTGGCTGTACAGTAGTTTACGGCTACATATGGGGTGTTTCTGTAAACGGCAGAGTCAGGGCAATAAAGATACAGTCTTGTTTGGCTGTTAATCCTTGCTTTGTTAGTGGAAAAAATGGGTTAAAATGGAAAATTAGGCAAAAAAATGAAATTCTAAAATTTCATCCCCATTTGCCAATAACTCTTGTGCAACACCTAAAGGGTTAACGAAGTTTGTAAAATCAGTTTTGAATACCTTGAGGGGTGTAGTTTATAGAATGGGGTAATTTTTGGGTGGTTTCTATAATGTAAGCCTCGCAAAGTGACTTCAGAGCTGAACTGGTCCCTAAAAATGTTTTTTTTTGTAAATTTCTGAAAAATTTCAAGATTTGCTTCTAAACTTCTAAGCCTTGTAACATCCCCAAAAAATAAAATATCATTCCCAAAATAATTCAAACATGAAGTAGACATATGGGGAATGTAAAGTCATCACAATTTTTAGGGGTATTACTATGTATTACAGAAGTAGAGAAACTGAAACTTTGAAATTTGCAAATTTTTAATTTTTTTTTGTAAATTAGGTATTTTTTTATGCAAAAAAAAATTTTTTTTTTTACTTCATTTTACCAGTGTGATGAAGTACAATATGTGACGAAAAAACAATCTCAGAATGGCCTGGATAAGTCAAAGCGTTTTAAAGTTATCACCACTTAAAGTGACACTGGTCAGGTTTGCAAAAAATGGCCTGGTCCTTAAGGTGAAATAAGGCTGTGTCCCTAAGGGGTTAAGGACTCTCCACCTACCCCTAACTTTGTCATTGGTTCCGATATGGACCATGAACGCTGGATCTTCTCCAGCCCCTCCCAGTAATCTGTCTAGCGCCAGGAAGACAGCACACTGTTCGGCGATCACGGTCTTTGTGACAGATTTCCCTATCTGTTCCCCTAATAATGGAGTCTCCCACTACAAGCACCTGTCTGCCCTGCCCTGCTCTCCTGGTTCCCTGCTTACTGAGCTGACATTCCCCTGACTGGCAGAGGAAGTGTCCGGCTGCAGCAGTGCCGTCCCTGGACTGACATCCCTTCATCTGCCAAACGTGCAAACTTGTTGGGGTGTGTCAGATCAGGGCTAGCCTCCCTGGCACTCTTCCCTCTACCCCGCTTTCTAACTGTTACCCAGCTAGCTACCTCACTTTCCTCAGCCTCCTCTTTTTTGCAAATTGTCAATGCCTCTCAGTGTTGCAGCTTGCCCATTTAGAGACTCGATTTGTGATTCCAAACGGGTAATTTGCTCACATCTTGAACAAAGATATACACCCTCGAACGGCTGTTCCAGGACTGCATACATCATGCAAGATGTGCACTGGACTGCGTTGTCAATTGTGCAACACATACTAAATGGGGATTACACCACAAAAGCGAAAAATACTATATAATGTAGTACTAAGAAGCTGGCTAATTGCAGTCCCCCACTGAAGTCCCTGAATCTAAAGTCACTCAATCTTAAGTCACACACTTACGCAACCACACTTAATCAACCACGCGTCTGCCTATATAAATATAAATGCAGCTCACTACACCAGCCTGGTTTGTTTTCCCTCTGGATCCAAATATCAGAATAAAAAATGCTGCAAAAAAAAAAAAAGGAATCCTGGAGCAGAATCCATGTTGTTTTTTTAGCACCGATAAAGACTCTGGGGGACATTTATCAATAATGGCGTAATGTGCGCCAAAAAATACTAACAGTATAAATCAAAAGTGAATTGTTTCACCTCATATCAAAAGGCGCAAGTCACTTTTAAAATGTGACTTTTTAAAATATAAACCTGATTATGCGCCAATTTCCCTCTATTTGCGACATTTTAACACCAATGGCCCTAAGATGTGACTTTTTTAAACTGAAATGTGTCATTTCAGGCACTGCCTGCCAGACCACACTTAAGACTTTTTAAACATATTTGTGACTTTTGAAGCATATTTGCGACATTTCCACTGGTAAATTAAGACTTTTGCCTCATACTCAGGACGTTTTTGTTATTGCTTTGTTTTTGTTGAATGTCAATTTACTGACAAAAGCCTGTTATTTAGCTAATTTATATTAGATAAAAATAAATGCATCCTATTTTAAATACTTACGAATCACTTGTTCCCACAACGAGTTGGTTTTCTTTTCATAAATGCGACTTTATGACAAAAAGTCAAATCTTTATTCCATAAATGCGACATTTTACACAAAAAAATCACCACATAAGCTGGCTTAATTGCCCCCAACAATTTGAGACATTTCTGCCGATAAGGGGATGATAAATGTGGTGTAATATGCGCCAATTTGATAGCCCCCGCCCACTTTGACATTTATAATTAATTTCTGATGTGATGCATTCTTTAAAATTCTGGAGAAAACAGGTAATATATTTGTTGCAAATCAAAATGCAATTTTTTTGGGCGCATTTTGCACCATAATTCTGGTGCAACATACTTAGTAAGGCTACTTTCACACCTGCGTTCAGGTGTCCGCTCGTGCGCTCCGTTTGAAGGGGCTCACGAGCGGTCCTGAATGCAGCCGTCCGGCCCCAATGCATTCTCAGTGGAGGCGGATCCACTGAGAATGCATCCGCCTGCCAGCGCTCAGCCTCCGCTCCGCTCAGTGAGCGGACACCTGAACGCTGCTTGCAGCGTTCGGGTGTCCACCTGGCCGTGCGGAGGCGAGCGGATCCGTCCAGACTTATAATGGAAGTCAATGGGGACGGATCCGCTTGAAGATGACACCATATGGCTCAATCTTCAAACGGATCCGTTCCCCATTGACTTTCAATGTAAAGTCTGAACGGATCCGCTCAGGCTACTTTCTGACTTCGAAAATTTTCTAAGTTATAATGCAGACGGATCCGTTCTGAACGGATGCAAACGTCTGCATTATAGGAGCGGATCCGTCTGATGAAACATCAGACGGACCCGCTCCGAACGCTAGTGTGAAAGTAGCCTAAATGACCCCCTCTGTGTAAACTTAGCCTAAAGCTTCATGCACATGGCTAAGCCCGTATTTTGGTCCATAAACCACAGATCCAAAGATACCTTCCATGTGCATTCCGCATTTTTCTTGTTCCCATCAGTGGAAAGGACTACTCTCGTTCGCAATGTACAGGGTGGGCCGTTTATATGGATACACCTTAATAAAATGGGAATGGTTGCTGATATTAACTTCCTGTTTGTGGCTCATTAGTATATGTGAGGGGGGAAACTTTTCAAGATGGGTGGTGACCATGGCGGCCATTTTGAAGTCGACCATTTTGAATCCAACTTTTGTTTTTTCAGTAGGAAGAGGGTCATGTGACATATCAAACTTATTGGGAATTTCACAAGAAAAACAATGGTGTGCTTGGTTTTAACGCAACTTTATTCTTTCATGAGTTATTTACAAGTTTATCTTTGTTTACAGCCATTGACATGTCGCCGAGGTTAACACGTGAGGAGCGGATAGAAATTGTGTTGATGTCTGGTGAACGCAGTAGCCGGGTCATTGCAGCAGATTTCAATGCAAGACACCCTACGAGACCTCCCATGCTACAGTTAGCAAACTGCTTGCTAAGTTTCGTGAAACTGGTTCAGTGTTGGATTTGCCAAAATGTGGACGCATGAAATCTGTCTCTAATGAAGAAACATCAGTGGCTGTCCTAACTTCATTCAGCAAGAGCCCACAGCGTAGCACTCGCCGCATGTCACTGGAGAGTGGCATTAGTCGAGCATCCCTTCAGCGGATATTAGCTACTCACAAATGGCACCCTTACAAACTCCAGCTACTGCAGCATCTCAACGAGGATGACCCAGATCGGCGCACTGAATTTGCAGAATGGGCAAAACAAAAATTGGAACAGGACCCTCAGTTTACGCAGAAGATTCTGTTCAGTGATGAGGCAAACTTTTATGTGAATGGTGAAGTTAACAAACAAAACCACCGCTATTGGTCTGACACTAACCCACATTGGATAGATCCCTCCAAGACTGTTGGAACAAAAAAATTGATGGTATGGTGTGGTATATGGGGTACAAAGATAGTGGGGCCATTCTTCATCAATGGAAACCTCAAGGCCACTGGATATGCGAAATTGCTACATGATGATGTGTTTCCCTCTTTATGCAATGAAGCTGGCACGTTCCCTGAGTTTTTCCAGCAAGATGGTGCACCACCACATTATGGGTGTCAGGTCCGAGCATTCCTAGGTGAACAGTTTCCTGGAAAGTGGATTGGTCGTCGTGGGCCAGTTGAATGGCCCCCAAAGTCTCCCTATCTGACCCCCTTAGACTTTTATCTTTGGGGTCATCTGAAGGCAATTTTCTATGCTGTGAAGATACGAGATGTGCAGCACCTGAAACTACGGATAATGGAAGCCTGTGCTAGCATTTCTCCTGCGGTGTTGCTGTCAATGTGTGAAGAGTGGGAGAAGAGGGTTGCATTGACAATCCAACACAATGGGCAGCACATTGAACACATTTTATAAGTGGTCAGAAACTTGTAAATAACTCATGAAAGAATAAAGTTACGTTAAAACCAAGCACACCATTGTTTTTCTTGTGAAATTCCCAATAAGTTTGATGTGTCACATGACCCTCTTCCTATTGAAAAAACAAAAGTTGGATTCAAAATGGCCGACTTTAAAATGGCCGCCATGGTCACCACCCATCTTGAAAAGTTTCCCCCTCACATATACTAATGTGCCACAAACAGGAAGTTAATATCACCAACCATTCCCATTTTATTAAGGTGTACCCATATAGTACCCATAGTTTTGAGGGATGTGTTTCTACACTCCAGTAAAACTGAACGCCAAGCCCTGTTAGTAAACAAGACCCGGAATGCTAAAAAAGGAGATAATACCATCAGAATTATCGGCATGTTTGATCACCAAAATCAGAAAGTTAGGGGTATCCTAAGTAGATATTGGGATGTTCTCCTGACTGATCTAGATATAAAGGATGTGCTCCCCCTCAGACCTGCAATTACATATAGAGGTGGACGCTCCTTAAAGGACAGATTGGTACACAGTCACTACCAGAAACCAATAGGAACCACCACATGGCTTAATCCCAAACCAACGGGCACCTTTAAGTGTGGTGGGAACTGTGTCTGTTGCCCCTTCATTTTAAAATCGAAAGTGTTCACTAGTGTTAGCACTGGAATAACATACACTATACAGGATTTTGCCAACTGCCGTACCCAAGGGGTGATCTACCTCTGTACCTGTAGTTGCCCTCTAAGCTACGTCGGAAAAACCAAACGTGAGCTTAGGAGACGGGTTGGGGAACACCTAGGTGATGTCAGGAACCGCAGAGATAAACCGATCGCACGTCATGTGCTTGAGGCACATGATGGCGACATGAGTACACTCAAATTCCAGGTCATTGAAGTCATACGGCAGTCACCAAGGGGTGGCGACTGGGATAATAGGATTCTCTGCAAGGAAGCCCAGTGGATATACCGCCTCAAAACAGTATTTCCAATGGGACTAAATGAACAGATTTCCTTTGGGTGTTTTATTTAGTCTCCCTCACGTTTTCATGCAGTAGCCATCTCTATGGTTACCCTTTATGAATATAGTTCGTGAAAATCTTGCATTATATCGGACCGAAATTGGTCCATTCATATATATATCAATATGGGGGGCCTGTTCCTTTGTTATAAATTTATGTTAATACAGTTTATTATATCCAGCCTCTCTCTATACACCCCCTCTACATGCATGTGGGATGATGGCTTTAAAGATGCACAGTTTTATAATGTATGGCCCCAGAACCTATATACCTACTATTACTCCCCTCCCCCTTCACAATCATGTGGGCAGTATCGCTATCTGCCGTCCTGATACTCCTTCCACACTCCTACATGCGTTTGACAGGCAGGATGTGACGATGTGAGTGAATGCCGGCTCACTTCCGGTTTTGGAATCACATGTGCGTTCCACCTGGCGCCGCGTGCGTTCCAAATACCGGAAGTGGTGCTGTTTTCGACTCTAAGGCAGCAATAGGGTTATCCAGGAGGCGGGGTTCACTTCTAGGCGCCAAAAACAGGTATTTGAATCACCTACCCAGCAATACCAATGCACCTTATGACACCAGGAGGTCTGCTATGCAATTATCAGAAGTTTGCCCACTAATATCAGATGGGCATTTATCTAATGAAACCTGCAAGATTTTATCAACTATCCTGAGTCCCCTGATGAACCTGTCTTTACAACGTCTGGGGAAACGCGTCGGGACAAACTGCTAAAGAAGGGACGAACATCATCAATCCTTACAGGCAGGGTAACATTAGGCAACAGCGAGGGCTTAGCCACCGAGAGGTGGGGTCACCCCTTTCGGGGCGGGTGCTCCGCCTGTAGGCAGGGGTACATTGAGAGATTTATTAGGGATATTGTTCCCTTCCCCTTATCCACCACGTCTCTCTTACCGTTTGGCCAGGTCCACAGTCATCTAACTGTAAGTTGCCAGAAATTTTTCTATATATCGGACTGCATTATCCTGATACGTCCAAAGTAAGGCCTTGTCTATTTATTTGACGTAGCCTAACATATATATTAAGATGGGGTATTATTTTAACCAATGATAGTAAAAGTTATGTTTTAGATGAAAAGTCATTTTTCTCTGTGATTTATATATTGATACTTTTCGTAACCCTATAAATACCACTGTGATTTGTACCCATATAAATGGCCCACCCTGTACAATGAGCACACAGAACCGCAAAAATACGGATGATTGCATGGTCCTATAAAAGGAAATGGGTCAGTCCGATATCCACCAAAAAATGGGTATAGCACACAGGTGAAAAATACAATTGTGTGTACATGAGGCTTTAACCCCTTAAGGACTCGGCCCTATTTCACCTTACGGACTTGGCCATTTTTTGCAAATCTGACCAGTGTCACTTAAAGTGCTGATAACTTTAAAACGCTTTGACTTATCCAGGCCATTCTGAGTTTGTTTTTTCGTCATATATTGTACTTCATGACACTGGTAAATGAAGTAAAAAAAAAATCTTTTTTATTTATATAAAATACCAAATTTACCAAAAATGTGTAATAAATTGCAAATTTCCAAGTTTCAATTTCTCTACTTCTATAATACATAGTAATACCTCCAAAAATAGTTATTACTTTACATTCCCCATATGTCTACTTCATGTTTGGATCATTTTGGGAATGATATTTTATTTTTTGGGGATGTTACAAGGCTTAGAAGTTTAGAAGCAAATCTTGAAATTTTTTTCAGAAATTAAAAAAAACAACAACAATTTTTAGGGACCAGTTCAGGTCTGAAGTCACTTTGCAAGGCTTACATAATAGAAACCACCCAAAAATGACCCCATTCTATAACCTACCCCCTCAAGGTATTCAAAACTGATTTTACAAACTTTGTTAACCCTTTAGGTGTTCCACAAGAATTAATGGAAAATAGAGATGCAATTTCAAAATTTCACTTTTTTGGCAGATTTTCTAGTTTAATAATTTTCTTTTCCAGTTACAAAGCAAGGCTTAACAGCCAAACCAAACTCAATATTTATGGCCCTGATTCTGTAGTTTACAGAAACACCCCATATGTGGTCGTAAACTACTGTACGGGCACACGGCAGGGCGCAGAACGAAAGGAATGCCATACGGTTTTTGGAAGGCAGATTTTGCCGGACTGTTTTTTTTGACACCATGTCCCATTTGAAGCCCCCCTGATGCAACCCTAGAGTAGAAACTCCATAAAAGTGACCCCATCTAAGAAACTACACCCCTCAAGGTATTCAAAACAGATTTTACAAAGGTCGTTAACCCTTTAGGTGCTCCACAAGAATTAATGGATAGTAGAGATAGAATTTCAAAATTTCACTTTTTGGCAAATTTTCTATTTTAATCAATTTTTCCCAGTAACAAAGCAAGGGTTTACAGCCAAACAAAACTCAATATTTATGGCCCTGATTCTGTAGTTTACAGAAACACCCCATATGTGGTCGTAAACAGCTGTACGGGCACACGGCAGGGCGCAGAAGGAAAGGAATGCCATACAGTTTTTGGAAGGCAGATTTTGCTGGACTGTTTTTTTTTACACCATGTCCCATTTGAAGCCCCCCTGATAAACCCCTAGAGTAGAAACTCCAAAAAAGTGGGCCCATTTTAGAAACTACGGGATAGGCTGGCAGTAATGTTGGTACTAGTTTAGGGTACATATGATTTTTGGTTGCTCTATATTACACTTTTTGTGAGGCAAGATAACAAGAAATAGCTGTTTTGGCACCTTTTTTATTTTTTGTTATTTACAACATTCAGCAGAGAGGTTAGATCATGTGATATTTTTATAGACCAGGTTGTCACGGATGCGGCGATACCTAATATGTATACTTTTTTTAATTTATGTAAGTTTTACACAATGATTTCATTTTTGAAGCAAAAAAAAATCATGTTTTAGTGTTTCCATAGTCTGAGAGCCATAATTTTTTCAGCTTTTGGGCGATTACCTTGGGTAGGGTGTATTACTCATACAGCTTCCGGCCTGTGAGATCCAGGGGGCTGGATCTCACAGGCTCGTCACCGGAAGGCGGCGCGATGCCTTCCTTAGACATCGCGCTGCCTTCCATGCCATCGGGTCCCCCCCACAGCCGCATGGGTACCCGATGACACCGCCCGCCGCCGCAACCGCAGGTAAAAGCCGCAAACCGCAGGTCTGAATTGACCTGCGGTTTGCGGCGATCGCCGATACGGGGGGGTCACATGACCCCCCCCGGCGTTGTGACAGGATGCCCGCTGAATGATTTCAGCGGGCATCCTGTTCCTATTAACCCCCGCCGCGCCGCAATCTACATTTAAACTTAGGATGTACCGGTACGTCCTGAGTCCTTAAGGACTCGGCAAACATGGCATACCGGTACGTCCTAAGTCCCTAAGGGTTTAAAGGGGTTGTGCCAGAATGGTGAAGATGACTTACCTGCTTCCCGGCACTGGCTCTCCGCTCCTTCTCCTGGTCTGCTATGCTCATCTGGGCTCCCTCCCTGTAAACATCCGGTTTTGCATGGCCTGCAACCAATCACTGGCCGCGGCAGTGACAATATCTCCTTGAGTCATGTCACAATTTGTCTGGCTGCAGAAGATGTCAAACCAGATGTTTTCAGTAAGGGAGGCCAGGGGAGCATCGTAGTCCAGAATGAGTTGGATCAGGGAGCCAGCGCCAGGAAGCATGTAGAAATAAGCTTCAGGCCATTCTTGCACAACCACTTTAACCACCTCAGCCCCCCTAGCTTAAACACCCTTAATGACCAGACCACTTTTTACAATTCTGCACTACACTACTTTCACGGTTTATTGCTCGGTCATGCAACTTACCACCCAAATAAATTTAACCTCCTTTTCTTCTCACTAATAGAGCTTTCATTTGGTGGTATTTGATTGCTGCTGACATTTTTACTTTTTTTGTTATTAATCGAAATTTACCGAAATTTTTGCAAAAAAATGTCATTTTTCACTTTCAGTTGTAAATTTTTTTTTTTAAATACATTTCTATATAAATTTTTCTCTAAATTTATTGTTCTACATGTCTGAAAAAAAAAATGTTTGGGTAAAAAAAAAATGGTTTGGGTAAAAGTTATAGCGTTTACAAACTATGGTACAAAAATGTGAATTTCCGCTTTTTGAAGCAGCTCTGACTTTCTGAGCTCCTGAGGTTCTACAATGCCCAGACATTAAAAACACCCCACAAATGACCCCATTTCGGAAAGTAGACACCCTAAGGTATTCGCTGATGGGCTTAGTGAGTTCATAGAACTTTTTATTTTTTGTCACAAGTTAGCGGTTTCTTACAAAGTCTCATATTCCACTAACTTGTGCCAAAAAATAAAAACTTCCATGAACTCACTATGCCCATCACGAAATACCTTGGGGTGTCTTCTTTCCAAAATGGGGTCACTTGTGGGGTAGTTATACTGCCCTGGCATCTTAGGGGCCCTAATGCGTGAGAAGTAGTTTGAAATCAAAATGTGTAAAAAATGCCCTGTGAAATCCTAAAGGTGCTCTTTGGAATGTGGGCCCCTTTGCCCACCTAGGCTGCAAAAAAGTGTCACACATGTGGTATCGCCGTACTCAGGAGAAGTTGGGAAATGTGTTTTGGGGTGTCTTTTTACACATGCCCATGCTGGGTGAGAGAAATATCTCTGTCAAATGACAACTTTGTATAAAAAATGGGAAAAGTTGTCTTTTAGAGAGATATTTCTGCCCTGGCATCTTAGGGGCCCTAATGTGTGAGAAGTAGTTTGAAATCAAAATGTGTAAAAAATGCCCTGTGAAATCCTAAAGGTGCTCTTTGGAATGTGGGCCCCTTTGCCCACCTAGGCTGCAAAAAAGTGTCACACATGTGGTATCGCCGTACTCAGGAGAAGTTGGGCAATGTGTTTTAGGGTGTCTTTTTACATATACCCATGCTGGGTGAGAGAAATATCTCTCTAAAAGACAACTTTTCCCATTTTGTTATACAAAGTTGGCATTTGACCGAGATATTTATCTCACCCAGCATGGGTATATGTAAAATGACACCCCAAAACACATTGCCCAACTTCTCCTGAGTACGGCGATACCACATGTGTGACACTTTTTTGCAGCCTAGATGCGCAAAGGGGCCCAAATTCCTTTTAGGAGGGCATTTTTAGACATTTGGATCCCAGACTTCTTCTCACGCTTTAGGGCCCCTAAAATGCCAGTGCAGTATAAATACCCCACATGTGACCCCATTTTGGAAAGAAGACACCCCAAGGTATTTAATGAGGGGCATGGCGAGTTCATAGAAGATTATTTTTTTTTGGCACAAGTTAGCGGAAATTGGGACAAAAAGTTCAATCTTTCATGGACTCAATATGCCCCTCAGCGAATACCTTGGGGTGTCTTCTTTCCGAAATGGGGTCACATGTGGGGTATTTATACTGCCCTGGCATTTTAGGGGCCCTAAAGCGTGAGAAGAAGTCTGGAATATAAATGTCTAAAAACTTTTACGCATTTGGATTCCGTGAGGGGTGATCAATGACGGGGTGATGACGGGGAGGTGATCAATGACGGGGGGGTGATCACCCCATATAGACTCCCTGATCACCCCCCTGTCATTGATCACCCCCCTTTAAGGCTCCATTCAGAGGTCCATATGTGTTTTGCGGATCCATGGATCGGATCCGCAAAATACATACGGACGTCTGAATGGAGCCTTACAGGGGGGTGATCAATCACAGGGGGGTGATCAGGGAGTCTATATGGGGTGATCACCCCCCCTGTAAGGCTCCATTCAGACGTCTGTATGTGTTTTGTGGATCCGATCCATGGATCCGTGGATCCGCAAAACACATATGGACCTCTGAATGGAGCCTTACAGGGTGGTGATCAATGACAGGGGGGTGATCACCCCACATAGACTCCCTGATCACCCCCCTGTCATTGATCACCCCCCTGTAAGGCTCCATTCAGACGTTCGTATGTGTTTTGCGGATCCGATCCATGGATCCGTGGATCCGTAAAACACATACGGACGTCTGAATGGAGCCTTACAGGGGGGTGATAAATGACAGGGGGGTGATCAATGACAGGGGGGTGATCAGGGAGTCTATATGGGATGATTACCCCCCTGTCATTGATCACCCCCCTGTAAGGCTCCATTCAGACGTCCGTATGTGTTTTGCGGATCCGATCCATGGATCCGTGGATCCGTAAAACACATAAGGACATCTGAATGGAGCCTTACAGGGGGGTGATCAATGACAGGGGGGTGATCAGGGAGTTTATATGGGGTGATCACCCCCCTGTCATTGATCACCCCCCTGTAAGGCTCCATTCGGACGTCCGTATGTGTTTTGCGGATCCGATCCAAGGATCCGTGGATCCGTAAAACACATAAGGACATCTGAATGGAGTCTTACAGGGGGGTGATCAATGACAAGGGGGTGATCAATGACAGGGGGGTGATTAGGGAGTTTATATGGGGTGATCACCCCCCTGTCATTGATCACCCCCCTGTAAGGCTCCATTCAGACGTCCGTATGTGTTTTGCGGATCCGATCCATGGATCCGTGGATTCGTAAAACACATACGGACGTCTGAATGGAGCCTTACAGGGGGGTGATCAATGACAGGGGGTTGATCAATGACAGGGGGATGATCAAGGAGTCTATATGGGGTGATCAGGGGATAATAAGGGGTTAATAAGTGACAGGGGGGGGTGTAGTTTGGTGCTTGGTGCTACTTATTACAGAGCTCCCTGTGTCCTCTGGTGGTCGATCCAAGCAAAAGGGACCACCAGAGGACCAGGTAGCAGGTATATTAGATGCTGTTATCAAAACAGCGTCTAATATACCTGTTAGGGGTTAAAAAAATCGCATCTACAGCCTGCCAGCGAATGATCGCCGCTGGCAGGCTGTAGATTCACTCACTTACCTGCAGTTCCTGTGAACGCGTGCGCCTATGTGCGCGCGTTCACAGGAAATCTCGCGTCTCGCGAGATGACACGTAGATGCGTGACTCTGCCTGAGTGAGCCGCCTCCGGAACGCGATCCTGCGTTAGGTGTTCCGGAGGCGGTTAAACATCATGTGCATGAGAGTATTACAGCTCAGTGCAACATGCATATGAAGCTGTTATATAGCACCCATAAATATATAGAAGGCTTCTTTTACACACAGTTTTAAAGCCACTTTTACAGGTCAGTATTTGAAAGCGAAAACCAGGAGTGGAGCCTACTGAGATATTGTACAATGGAAAAATTTGCTTTACATAGATTGTAAGCTCTTGTGAGCAGGCCCCTCATTTTTCTTGTTCTAATTTTGGACTTGTCTGTTGCTATGTTATTTATGACTGTTTGTGCATAAACCCCTGAACTGTAAAGCGCTGTGGAATATGTTGGCGCTATATAAATAAAGATTATTATTATTATTATTACCACTTCTGTTTTGGACCCATTCCTGGTTTTGGCTTACACATACTAATGAGAAATACCAAACCCAAAACCAAATACGGTCCATGTGAAAATGGCCTTAGGCCTCTTTCACGCGAACGATATGGATAAGATCCGGATGCGTTCAGGGTGCGTTCAGTGAAACGCGCAACATTTTGCAAGCAAGTTCAGTCAGTTTTGTTTGCGATTGCGTTCCCCTGACAGAAAAGAACAAGTGATTATGTGGCTTAAGATATATTAGACGGTGTAGGAAGGCGCAAGGGGCCGTCATTGATGGAAGGTATGTGTCACCGAGATTCCTGGCCTCGGTGAGGTAAGAGCCGGTAGTTTTAAGTGTCAGCGGCAGCTAGTGCTGACTGACACTGATTGTTGTTAGTATGGCTGTAAAGACAATCCGGGCTGGCTCTTACTGGGAGTAGCCAAAGTGCTCGGTGGGTGGCTGCTCTGCACGCTCCAGGCCGGGTCTTTTTCGGCCTATATAAAACCCAGCCAGCAGTCTCAGCTGGGTGTTGTTTATCCTCCATCTAACAGAGAAGCTTGGGAGTCTCTGTTTTGGGACCTGTGAATTTGTGCCGTGTTAAAGGGCTGAGAGCCGCATGCCAGGAAACAGGCCCCTAAAGCCTACTGTGGACTGTGGGTGGAAAATTGCTAACCAGGTGAAAATTTTGTTCTATGTACATTGCAGGGTGTGAACAAACACCAAGACTGTGAACTGCCATTTTGTTTTTCCTTATGTGTGAATAAACACCGAACTGTTTAACTTAAAGACTTTGTGATTGCCTCTATACTGCGTCCGCTAGCCTGTCTACCAGAGCAAAACCCCACAATGGTCAGTGGATAACAATTTTACTATAGTCCAGTACACGCCCCAAAAATTAGGCATTCACCTGACAGAAAAGAACAAGTGATTATGTGGCTGGAGGTACATTAGTCAGTCACTGAATAACAATTTTACTGTGGGCCAGTACAGACCTAAAAAATTAGGCATTTACCTGACAGAAAAGAACAATTGATTATGTGGCTGGAGGTACATTAGGCGTTCACTGAATAACAATTTTACTGTAGGCCAGTGGAGTACAGGCCCCCAAAATTAGGCATTCACTTGACAGAAAAGGCCTTTTATGCCGCTGTATATACATAAGACAAGGACCATTCTTTGTTCTGGGTCGTGGCGTATATGTGTGGGCTGGCATGAGGAAATTCAATTACCGTATTTTTTGCCCCATAAGATGCACTTTTCTCCCCCCAAAAAAAGAAACGGGGAAAAATGCCCATGCGTCTTATGGGGTGAATGCTGGCAGTTTTACATCGTTGGCTGCGATGTATGCGAGAGCGGGGGGAGGGACTGGGAGGAGTGGCTGGGGGCCGGCAATAGCGGAAGGGCGGTGCAGTCAGTGTACTATAGCCCCGCCCGACGCTCCGGTATACTAATATAAAATGTCTTATTCAATTAATAGTTATTAAACAGCCCCCTCACTCCTAATAGTACCTTACATCCTAACCGCTTCAGTAGAATGCAGGCAGGCAGGCCGGGCGGGCGGCAGCGTAACTCCCTGATGTCACGTGCCTGCGCCGCCTACTTGATGAATGAAGCAGGCGGCGCAGGCAAGTGACGTCAGTGAGTGACGCGCCGGCCGCCCAGCCTGCCTGCCGGCATTGTACTGAAGCGGTTAGGATGTACGGTATTATTAGGAGTTGGGGGGCATGTGTAATAACTTTTAATTGAATAAGACATTTTATATTTGTATACTGGAGCGGCGGGGGGGATCTGTGGATGACATTTTTATGGGCGACATCTGTGGATGGCACAGTTATGGGCTGGGCGGGGTCTGTGGATGGCACTGTTATGGGCTGGGGGGTCTGTGGATGGCACTGTTATGGGTTGGGGGATCTGTGGATGGCACATATATAACAGTGCCACCCACAGATCCCCCCTGTAACAGTGCCATCCACAGATCCCCCCTGTAACAGTGCCATCCACAGATCCCCCCTGTAACAGTACAAGCCACAGATCCCCCCATAACAGTGTCCGTCACAGATCCCCCCCATAACAGTGTCCGTCACAGACCCCCCCATAACAGTGTCCGTCACAGATCCCCCCATAACAGTGTCCGTCATCCACAGATCCCCCCATAACAGTGTCCGCCATCCACAGATCCCCCCATAACAGTGTCCGTCCTCCACAGATCCCCCCATAACAGTTCTCAATTATCCACAGATCCTCCCATAACAGTGTCCGTCATCCACAGATCCCTCCATAACAGTGTCCGTCATCCACAGATCCCCCCATAACAGTGTCCGTCATCCACAGATCCCCCCATAACAGTGTCCGTCATCCACAGATCCCCCCATAACACTGTCCATCATCCACAGATCCCCAGTAATAGTGCCATTCACAGACCACAATTAGTTCCAAACCCACCAAAAGCACACCTTTTGGTTAAAAATATTTTTTTTCTTATTTTCCTCCCCAAAAACCTAGGTGCGTCTTATGGGCCGGTGCGTTTTATACGGCGAAAAATACGGTACACGTGTTTATCATAGGTGTTAAATTCCTCCGAGATCCATGCCACATTCATTTTTAGAAATGTGAGGTAGTCCACACTGTCGTGAGCTAGGCGAGTGCACTTATCGGTCACGATCCCCCCTGCTGCGCTGAACATCTTTTCGATGAGGGGCAAGCCAAGAGTTCCATGGCAAATTGTGTCAGCTCTGGCCAAAGGTCAAGCCTGCACACCCAGTAGTCCAGGGGTTCCTCGTTTAGAGCATCCACATCGGCCATTAACCCGATGTAGTCAGACACCTGTCGGTCTAGGCGTTCCCTGAGGCTGTATCCGTAGGTTGGCTGTCGATGGGTTGACTGCAAGAATGATCTCATATCCGAAGTGACCAACACATCTTTAAACCGCCCTCTTCTTGCAGGTGCGGTAGGATTAGTACCCACACCTGTTTCGCTGTGGGTGGAAATTCCTCTGCCAGCGCCCGCAACAGCAGAATGCAGCATCTCTTGCAGCAAGGCCTGGAAATTCCTCTGCCAGCCCTCTGTGATGCTGGTAACATGTCTGCTATTTTGTGTTTGTATCGGGAGTCTAAGTACGTTGCCACCCAGTACTGGTCCTTGCCCTTTATGCTTTTTATACGGGTCCCTCTTCAAACACTGGAGCATGAAGGCCCCCATTTGCACTAAATTGGAAGCTGTGGAGCGCCCTGGCTCCTGCTCATTGCCCAAAAGAATGTCATCCTCGGTCTCCCTCAATGCCTGCTCTTCTTGTTCCTTCTCCTTCTCCCCCCAGCCACCATCCTACTCTGACTCCTCTTCAGACTCCTCTCCGATGGAGTAGCCTTCTCTGGGAATTCATTCAGCATTGCAACTTCCTCATCTTCCAGCTCCTGCTCCTCGGCGGCCTGATCAATGACACGACGCAATGCACGCTCCAGAAAGAAGGCGTAAGGTACGATGTCACCGATGGCGCCCTGGCTGCGACTGACCAGTTTGGTGATCTCATCAAATGGCCGCAGAAGTCTGCATGCATCACACATGAGCAGCCACTGGCACGGTAAAAAGAAACAAGCTCCCCAGAACCTGTCCAGCCGCAAAGTTCGTACAGGTAGTCGTTAACTGCACGTTTCTGCTGGAGCAGCCTATCAAGCATATACAAGGTGGAGTTCCATCGCGTCAAGCTGTCACAAATCAGATGTCTGACAGGCGGGTGGTGTGGCCGCTGAACATCAGCAAGGCGAGCCATGGCCGTGTAAGATCTTTTAAAATGGCCAGAGATTTTCCTGGCCTGCCGCAAGACGTCCTGGACCCCGGGGTATTTGGCAATGAATCGCTGCACAACTAAGTTCAGGACGTGTGCCATGCACAGCACGTGTGTCATTTTGCCCTTTTTCAGCGCACTCAGCAGATTGGCACTATTGTCGTACACCACTTTACCAACTGTCAAATTGAGCTGGGTTAGCCACTGATCATCCTGTGACCACAGAGCTGAAAGCAGTGTGGGACTGGTGTGTGGTTTTTGGCTTCCAGGCACAACAGCCGCAGCACAGCATGGCAACGTCTCTGTCACGGATGATGTTGCAGATAGCTGGAAGTTATGGATAAACATCCGACTGGCTTGATCCCAAACTAAGGAGCATAAAGGTGACCCCTATAAAACCCTAAGAGCTCACCCTGACTGCTATGCCCATGCAAAGGTCTTTATGGTAGACGATTGCATGCCCCCGTACCTTACTATGTGACAGCTGAAAACCCTATAATAGTGAGGGGACACAACCACCGGCTCCCTGCACTTAATACGGAGGGAGTCAGGGTCACCTAGAATCAAGCCAGCAAGAAAACACAATACATGAAAGGACTTATCTGAACAAGCAGGAACAGAGGTCTCCAGCAGTGATCACTTCAATCCAGGAAGTAGTATAAACCGCAAAGTGAGGCAGTATGGGAGGGAATATAAAGGGAGGCAATTAGTGTAAATAGGTGCAAGAGGTACAGAAGAACGTCTGCCAGACCTCAGAGAGCTGGCGGTGGCAGTACCACTCCCTCTACGAGTGGACTCCGGACACTCAGAGCCCACCTTCTCAGGATGGGACCTATGAAAAGCCCTGATGAGACGAGTGGCCTTAATGTCCGCCACTGGGACCCACATCCTCTCCTCAGGACCATAACCCTCCCAATGAACGAGGTACTGCAGAGAGCCGTGGATAATGCGAGAATCCACAATCCTAGAGACCTGAAATTCAAGATTACCATCAACAACAATCGGAGGAGGAGGAAAAGAAGAGGGTACAGTGGGTTGGACATAAGGTTTTAATAGGGACCTGTGAAAAACATTATGGATCTTCCAAGTCTGAGGAAGATCAAGACGGAAGGCAACAGGATTGATGACAGACAAGATCTTGCAAGGCCCAATAAAGGGAACCTTCAGTTTGATATTCTTTGTAGACAACCACACCAGATCACCCACATTCAGGTCCGGACCAGGCACACGTCTCTTATCCGCCACACGCTTATATCTCTCACTCATCCTCTTCAGATTACCCTGAATCTTTTGCCAAATAAATTATAAAGATGAGGAAAATCTCTCCTCATCAGGTAAACCAGAAGACCCCTCTCCAGAGAATGTCCCAAACTGCGGATGAAACCCATATGCACCAGAAAATGGTGACTTATCCGAGGACTCCTGGCGACGGTTATTTAAAGCAAACTCAGCAAGGGACAAAAAACAACACCAATCCTCCTGATTCTCTGCCACAAAACAGCGCAGATACTGTATGTCTCCAGATTCTGATTGACGCGTTCGGTCTGACCATTCGACTGCGGGTGAAAAGCAGAAGAGAACGACAACCGAACCCCCAAGCGAGAACAGAAGGCCTTACAGAATCTGGAAATAAATTGCGTGCCCCTATCAGAAACGATGTCTGAAGGAATGCCATGCAATTTGACAATGTGATCAACAAATGCTTGCGCCAGCGTCTTAGCATTGGGTAACCCAGGAAAGGGAATGAAATGCGCCATTTTGCTCAAACGGTCCACTACTACCAGAATCACAGTCTTCCCCGAGGAACGAGGCAGGTCCGTAATGAAGTCCATGGACAGATGCGTCCAAGGACGGGAAGGAATCGGTAACGGGAGGAGAGAACCCGATGGGCGTGAATGAGGGTCCTTGGCACGAGCGCAGGTCTCGCAGGCTGCCACAAAACCCTCAACCGTCTTACGAAGAGCCGTCCACCAGAATCTCCGAGCAATGAGATCCACTGTGGCTCTACTCCCCGGGTGCTCAGCAAAGACAGTATCGTAGTGCTCCTTAAAAACCTTGTGTCGTAAAGCGAGAGGCACAAACAACCTCCCAGGGGTACAAAGATCAGGAGCATCTGCCTGGGCTGCCTGAACCTCTGCCTCCAAATCAGGATAAAGAGCAGAGACGACCACCCCTTCAGCCAAAATGGGACCCGGATCTTCAAAGTTCCCCCCTCCCGGAAAACAATGTAACAGGGCATCAGCCTTCACATTTTTAACCCCAGGGCGGAACGTGACAACAAAATTAAACCTAGAAAAGAATAAAGACCATCTGGCCTGTCTTGGGTTCAGACGCTTGGCTGATTCCAAGTAGGCCAGATTCTTATGGTCGGTAAACACGGTAATAGGGTGTCTGGCTCCCTCTAGACAATGGCGCCATTCCTCAAAAGCTAATTTGATGGCCAACAACTCCCTATCTCCCACATCGTAATTTCTCTCTGCGGAGGAGAGTTTCCTTGAGAAAAAGGCACACGGTCGCCATTTGGCAGGAGAGGGACCCTGAGATAAGACCGCACCCACACCCACCTCAGAAGCGTCCACCTCAACAATAAAAGGTAGAGAGACATCAGGTTGTACCAAAATGGGAGCGGAAGCAAAACTCTCTTTGATACTAGAAAAGGCCTTAAGCGCATCTACCGACCAGGAGGAAAAATCTACCCCCTTTCTAGTCATATCAGTGAGTGGCTTAACAACAGAGGAATAATTCAAAATGAACTTTCTGTAATAATTGGCAAAACCCAAGAACCGCATCAGCGCCTTCTGATTCTCAGGAAGCTCCCAATCAAGCACAGCGCGGACCTTCTCAGGGTCCATGCGAAAACCAGAAGAGGAGAGAAGAAAACCAAGAAATTGAATCTCCGGAACCGCAAACACACATTTTTCCAGTTTAGCGTACAATTTATTCTCCCACAGAATGAGCAATACCTGACGTAGGTGGTCCCTATGAATTTTGAAATCAGGAGAAAAAATCAAAATGTCATCTAGATACACCAGTACAAATTTCCCCATTAAATGATAAAAAATGCTGTTCACAAATTGTTGGAAGACCAAAGGGCATAACCAAATTCTCGAAATGACCCTCAGGGGTATTGAAGGCCGTCTTCCATTCGTCCCCTTCCCTGACCCTGACTAGGTTGTATGCCCCTCTTAAATCCAAAACTTTAGCCCCAACAATCTGGTTAAACAGGTCCGGGATCAGAGGAAGCGGATATGGGTCACGAATTGTGATACAGTTCAGCTCCCTGAAATCCAGACAAGGTCTTAAAGAACCATCTTTTTTCTTAACATAAAAAAAACAGCGGCAACAGGTGACTTCGAGGGTCGGATGTGTCCCTTTTTCAGGCTCTCAGAGATATAAGTACGCATAGCGACTCTTTCAGGTTGGGAAAGATTGTATAAACGTGATTTTGGCAGCTTGGCGCCTGGGATGAGATTAATAGGGCAATCGTACTCCCGGTGAGGGGGCAGCTCCTGGACACCACTCTCGGAAAACACATCCGAAAATTCAGAGAGAAAAGATGGTACAGTCTTGGTAGAAACCTCTGAAAGAGACGCCGTGAGGCAATTCTCTCTGCAAAAGTCACTCCAACCATTTATTTGCCTTGCTTGCCAATCAATGGTGGGATTATGTTTAGTGAGCCAGGGTAGCCCCAACACTAGAGGAGTAGGTAATCCGCTTAGGACGAAACATGACATATCCTCAACATGAGCATCAGCCACAGTAAAACGGATATTGTGAACTATGCCCTTTAACGATTTTTTGAGAAAGTGGAGCGGAATCAATAGCAAAAACAGGTATATCCTTTTCCAAGGTGCATACCTGGAAACCATGTGTTATAGCAAATTGATTATCAATGAGATTGACAGCATCTCCATTATCTACAAAAATCTCACAAACAATGTTCTTGCTATCTTGCGCCACCCTGGCAGGTAGGACAAAACGGGAACTACAAGCAAACGGCAAACCTTCAATTTCCACATCAACCTTGCCAATAGTAGCAAATGGAAAGTTTTTAGAGGGTTTTTTTCTTTTTGTTTTTTTATTACCCTCAGAAAACTCCCTGAATCTCCTAGAGGGGCAAACATTGGCCAAATGATTTATAACCCCCACAACAGAAACAAACCCTCCTCTGAGAGCTGAATCCTCTACTATCAGAGGCAAACAAACCCAGCTGCATGGCCTCCTGCTCAGAGGGGATTGAGAGAGACTGAGGCCCCTGCGCACTGAATGCGACCGCCCCACTGTCCTTGGACTGAATATGACAGGAAGGAGTGGTCTCTCCTCTCTCTCTAAGACGCCTGTCAATACGAACAGCTAGAGACATGGCAGACTCTATAGAGGCAGGTCTCTCATAAAACGCAAATGCATCTTTCAATCCCTCCGAAAGACCATGGCAAAATTGACTTCTGAGTGCAGCATCGTTCCAACCAGTATCAGCTGCCCATCTCCGAAATTCAGAACAATATGTCTCTGCGGACTGTTTACCCAGGCATAAAAAACGCAGTTTAGATTCAGCCAGAGCAATACGATCTGGGTCATCATATATCTGCCCTAGGGCTACAAAAAATTCATCCACCGATCAGAGGGGCCGTGCCCCCACCGGCAGCGAAAAGGCCCAAGACTGAGCGTTATCCCTGAGCAGCGAGATGATGATCCCCACCCTCTGCTCCTCATCACCAGAGGAATGGGGAAGTAGGCGAAAATGGAGTTTGCAAGCCTCTCTAAAGCGAACAAAATTCTCACTACCCCCGGAGAACATATCCGGATCGAGATCTTAGGATCGGAACAAACTCCATGAACGCAAGCAGAACCGGTCACCTGAAACTGAGACACAGTTTTACGGAGATTTTCTACCTCCAGTGAAAGACCTTGCATGCGGTCAATCAAGGCTGAAACCGGATCCATGCTTAAGACTGTAATGGCGGTTTATAATGTCACGGATGATGTTGCAGATAGCTGGAAGTTATGGATAAACATCCGACTGGCTTGATCCCAAACTAAGGAGCATAAAGGTGACCCCTATAAAACCCTAAGAGCTCACCCTGACTGCTATGCCCATGCAAAGGTCTTTATGGTAGACGATTGCATGCCCCCGTACCTTACTATGTGACACCTGAAAACCCTATAATAGTGAGGGGATACGACCACCGGCTCCCTGCACTTAATACAGAGGGAGTCAGGGTCTCCTAGAATCAAGCCAGCAAGAAAACACAATACATGAAAGGACTTATCTGAACAAGCAGGAACAGAGGTCTCCAGCAGTGATCACTTCAATCCAGGAAGTAGTATAAACCGCAAAGTGAGGCAGTATGGGAGGGAATATAAAGGGAGGCAATTAGTGCAAATAGGTGACACCTGGGAGAGGGAAAGGAGATGACAAAGTGAAACCAAAACAAAGAACATTATGCAAGAGGTACAGAAGAACGTCTGCCAGACCTTCTCAGAGAGCTGGCGGTGACAGTCTCCTCTGGCACGTCGAATAGGTTCTGGGGAGCTTGAGGGGTGCAGCGGAAGAGGCAGCAGCAGTGAAAAAGGAGGAGTCAGCCGAGGAGGAGACGGAGGATGGAGTAGGAGGAGGAGAAGAAGAGGCAGGCCTGCATGCAATCCGTGGCAGTAACACCAAATCCACACGTGTGCCACGGGGTACATGCTTGACGGCTGTCAGAAGGTTCACTTCGTGGGCAGTAAACGTTATGTACCTTCCCTCCTCATGTTTGCTAGACCATGTGTCTGTGGTCAGATGTATCTTGGCACCAACACTGTGTGCCAGAGAAATATTCACTTGCCGTTGAACATGGCCATATAGCTCTGGGATGCACTTCTTGGGGAAATATTTCCTTCTAGGGACTTTCCATTGCGGTGTGCCAATGGCCACAATATTTCTAAAGGCCTCCGAGTTTACCAGTTTAAATGGCAGTAGTTGGCTGCTAACAGTTCCAACAAGCCAGCGTTCAGCCGTTGGGCAAGACGGTTATCCGGCGTCATCAACTTTTTATGCTTGAACATTTGGGCCACGGAAGCCTGCCTTCTGCCAGATGAAAATTACGACGGCACTGTAAGACCTGTGCTAGGTTTCTAATATAGCTTATAAGTTTATATAGCTAGACCTGCCAATAACCTAAACATCTCACTAGTCCACTGAAGTTGGAACGTCCAATACAGAAGTTAGTTGTTCTACTTGAGAGTGATAAAAGACACTTCGAAGTTGAGAACCTGATGGAAAATTCCTCAAATTCATGTTCAAGTCCTGTCACTAAGAACATAGAATTATAGGTAATTTTGGTGGGAGTGTAGCTGGCCAGCTAAGACCTGTCCTAGGTTGCCAATATAGCTTATATGTTTATACAGCTAGAACTATCAATAACCTAAATACAGTTCCTATGTTTATGTGTTAAAGACAAAAGCAGAGTTATTTACTGTGACTTCATGTTTTGGATGTCATGTAACAGTTGTATTTTGTGTTCACAGAAGCAGAAAAGATAGTATGCCTTTAAGTTTCATTATATAATGTAAGGTAAGCTCAATGACAGCAGAAACAGCAGAAAACATAGAGTTAAACTGTTGTTGCTGGGCAGGAGTCTAGACCAATCACTGCCAGCCTCACACACAGCCTGTGTGTGAAATTCCCCAAGCAGGAGCTGCTAGAATCATTACACCAGAGGAGAGAAGCTGAACAGACATTCACTCCACTAAGAGCTGTATTTTATGGAAGCAGATAGGCCAAAATAGGTATTTAAAACAGTTATATAATGTTCCTACTGTTAATATAGTGATTAGAACTGTATACTGAACCAGTTATATGTGTTTTTGCTTACAGTTCCACCAATTGCAAACTACAAAGTTCACAATCCAAATTCCATATCAATCCAAATTGCATACAACCATACCAGAACATAATCAACCAATCTGCAAATAGTTACTGCTAACTGCATACTGCAAATTGCAGTAATTCAGCAAGTGAACTATTAGTTAGACCTAAGATATACCTCTCAGAGAGATCATAAAGTTGAATGACAAGATTGAACAGTTTAACCACCATCTTATACATACCACCATATTGTGATACTTTATTCAACACGTGTTTTGTACATGGACTATCTGCTGCGGAGGCGGCACTGTTATATGAAGAAAAGTTAAAGTTACTAAAGAAGTTATTTCAAGTATTTGGTGTGCTCTTTAAACCTACTGTTTCCATATACTAAAATTCAGAGATATAAAAATAGTGCTGCGCCTGCCATAGTGGAACTATTGCCCTCAGAGGGCGAAGTGATAGCGCTCCTCAACTTGCACAGTAGAGAGCACATTAGAGCAGCAGAGCGCCAGCATATACCGCCGTGCAGCAACTATTCCCTGAGTGAGCAAACAAAGACACCTCAGCGGAGCTACTATAGAGGCAATAGAACGTGTGCATTAGTCAAACTGCAGCCGACAGAACGGCAAAGGCAAAATAGTCAGAGAAAGAGTGCCAACCCTCCTGCGATCCCTAGAGAGAGAAAGCGAGACGCATGGTGTGAGGTCCAAGTCCAGAGCTAGAGTGCCCGCACCGCTATCCACGAAGAGGCCATGTACTGCAGCCAGCTAGTTTCCCGCCACTAGACCCAAAGCCTGCAACAGCGTATCCAAGCCAGAACATCGCAGAGCATCGCAAGTCATCGCAGAGCATCGCAAGTCAGCATAGAGCATCGCATCATCAAGAAAAGATACGTCTCCTTTAAGACAGACATTTGTTCCTGCTCTTCAGATTAAGGTCAGAGCTTTCCTTATTACTTATCGATGCACATAGGTTTTGGTATAAAGTGAAATTTTCGTGTTCAAGAATAAAAGACAAAAGACAGTTTGTAATACATGGACTCTATTGCATTTAAAGTAAAAGTAATTTATTGCCTGCATTTATCGCTGTTACATTTTAAGTCAGTATTGCATTTAAAGTGAAAGGCATCCTATTATTTGTATTGAATGTTAGAGCATTTAAAGTAAAATGTCTGAGCCTAGTATTACCATACCACTGTTAGAGGATAAAAAGACAGATAGGGTACAAGGTGAAGAGCAAGAAAACCTGTCTGAGTTAGAAGAGTCTAATGCAGCACTAGTCTTGCCTCAAACAAATCTAGCCCAAACAAATGAACTAAGACATTCATCATGTGCCAGAAAACCAACCCCAAAAATGCTAGAAATTTTGGAGCAAGAAGCAGCACTGAAAGATAAAAAGTTCGCCCGGATGTATGATAGGTGGAAATCATACATTAAAGACATTCGTAGAAAGCTAAAGCAAGAAAGTATAAAAACAAACTTGAGTGACATGGTAGAGACAGTAGAGGAATCTAAATCAGAGCTTATGGCAGCATATGTCAACCTGCGGTCATCTACGACACCTTCCCAGCATATTGTAAGGAACATGGACACATGTACTGCGGTCACTAAAGATTTAGTAAAGCTCATGAGAGAACTTTCATCTGCAGCAAACTATGATGAAGTTAAAGCAAAAAATAGAATGAACAAGCTTTTTATGAGAGACTATGCTAGTTCCTTAGGTGTAACCACAATCTCAAGTGGGACGTCCTTCGCTAGCAGAAGTGCCACCCACATATCAGAGTCCTCAAGTACTTCATCCAAAAGAAAGGAATTAGCTGAACAATTTGCTGTCAAGAGAGCAGAAATTGAGATGGAAGCTGCCATCAAGGCACAGCACTATCAAATGGAAGCACAGCGCCATCAAATAGAAGCTGAAATGGAAGCACAGCACCAACAAATGAAAAGTCTGCAAAGGCAGAAAGAAGTTAAGATCATAGAAGCCAGACTCAGAGTACACAAAGAGGATATGAATCAGAGCAGTCATAGGTTCAAATCTGTACCAAGTGAAGAAACAGACTCCTACTTTCCTTCATACGCCCAGGAGGGTGGAAGGCAATCTACAGCATTTAGTGAAGAAATAAGTTATTATCATTCCATCCCTGCTCAGAAAAACAAAGAGAGGCCTAGTCCAGTGTCAGGAAAAAGGTGTGTGAATGTACCCTCTATCTCTACCAGAAAAGATAAAGAAAGGGACTCACCTAATTCAGAACTAAGTGAGAAAATAGAACAGGATGATTCTATTCCTAGATGTCACGACAATGCTAAGGAGAGTGTTACAACCATTGTCCCCGCAAGACAACATAGAACAGTCCTAGCTAGACTTCCCGTTCCGGAACCTACTGTATTTTCAGGAGAAGTTCATAGAGTGAAAGGCAAGCTTTGAAATGATAATTGAGCATCATTGCTTCAGTCCAGTTGACAAGTTATTCTACCTTCAGAGATATGTTGGTGGGGAAGCAAAGGAAGTTCTTGAAGGTAACTTCTATAGAGGAGACGAAGAAGCCTACAAGCAAGCTTGAGAAAAATTCAATGCAAGATATGGTCATCCTTTCTTAATACAAAGAGCCTTTAGAGAGAAACTAAATAACTGGCCTAAAATAGGTCCTAAAGAACACTTCAGACTCCAGAAGTCGGTGAGTTCCTGCAAGCATGCAGCAATGCCATCCCACATGTTCAAGGTCTAGAAGTACTGAACGACTATCTAGAAAACCACAGGATGCTAGCCAAGCTGCCTGAAGTGGCTTCTAGATGGAATCGCTATGTGACTGAACAGTTAGATCTAGGCAAGAACTTCCCAAGTTTTAAAGAGTTCTCTGAGTTCGTCAATAAAGAAGCACGGATAGCATGTAATCCAGTAATATCATCTTACGTCTTAAAATCCTTCGAAGAAAGGCCTGCAAGAGAGATAAGATGTGAAGAAGCAACTAGCTTTGCAACCAGCACAGCAGCTAAAGGTCCAGATACCTATGAGAGCAAGTTCAAAGTCACTACTGGGATCAGTAGAGAGAGAGAACCGACAAATCTTCAGACTACCTTCAAATGTATGTTCTGTGGAGAGAACCACTTGATACACAATTGTCAACAAGAAGTCCCCAGAAGAAAAGAAAAAAATTGTACTGGATAACCAACTGTGTTTCGGATGTCTAAGAAAAGGCCATGTTACTAATGAGTGTAAGAAAAAGTCCACATTCAGCGTTTGCAAAGGACGCCATCCTACACCACTACATGAAGAACTTCCAAAGAAAGATAAATCCTCAATACCTAAAGATACTGAGAAAGGAAAGAAAGTATCGGTATTCTCTTGCAGAGTGAGGGAAGGACAAAGCGACAGCACATCAATGGTTGTACCAGTGTGCATTTCAAATCCTAAAAGGAGGAACAAGATGGTATATGCCTATGCGCTACTGGATGCCCAGAGTGATGTCACCTTCATTGATCAAGGAATCTGCAAGAAATTACAAGTGGCTACAGAACCAGTGAAGCTAAATCTCACCACAAATTACGGGGAGAGACACATTAGTGAACAGTCAAAGGGTCAAAGGACTGAGAGTTAGAGGACTTTATTCAAACTTCACATTAGATCTACCTCCAGCTTATACAAAAGACGATATACCTCTAGATCGAGATCGCATACCTAACTGTGAAACAGACAATAAATGGGAACACCTATCTGTCATATCACATGAAATGTCCCCGCTGAAGGAGTTTGGTGTTGGACTGTTGATAGGCTACGATTGTCCTGAAGCCTTGGTACCATAAAAGGTAATCACAGGAGGAAAGGGTGAACCCTACGCTGTTCAAACTGATTTAGGATGGGGTGTTGTTGGAGGAAAACAGCAGATCGCAAACTCAAGACAGGTGACAGGATTGTGTCATTGAATATCTGTCCAAGAGTTACCAACTGTAAGTCCAGCAAAAGTAATCAATCCGACTTTGCAGACATAAGTTCTAAAGAAAAAAGTGTATACCAAAAAGACAAAGTTTGTACATACTCTAGAAGAAAGTATTCAGCAGAATCAACAAGGTCATCTTGAAATGCCCTTACCCTTTAGAGAGCGACCTTGTCTGCCAAATAACAGAAATCTTGCCCTAGCAAGATTGAAATGTTTGAAGAAAAGGATGGTAAGAGATCCCAAACTGAAGAATGATTATTTGAAATTCATGGAAGGCATTCTTGAAGAAGGACATGCAGAGAAAGTTAATAATCAGCCTAAAGAAGGAGAAGTGTGGTACATCCAACATCAAGGTGTCTACCACTCAAAGAAACCAGATAAGATTAGATTGCTCAGCATAGTACGATGGTGTTGCATTGAATGATCATCTACTAAAAGGACCAGATCTTACAAACACTCTGCCTGGAGTACACTGTAGATTCAGAAAGTATCCCGTAGCAGTCATGTGTGACGTTGAAAAGATGTTCCACCAGTTTCATGTGAAGAATGAAGATAGAGATTTCCTGAGGTTTCTATGGTGGGAGGATGGAGATACAGATACAGAGCCAGCAGAATAGAGAATGAAAGTACACTTGTTTGGAGCAGCATCGTCTCCAGGTTCTGCCAATTATGGTATGAAGTACCTGGCCAATCAGAATAAAAAGGATTACCCATCAGTAGCAAATTTTCTGAAGAAAAACTTTTATATACAGTAGATGATGGTCTCATAAGTCTCAATCAAACTAGTTAAAGAAAGCCAAGAGTTATGCGCAAGTGGAAACCTGCACCTTCACAAATTTATCTCAAACAACAGAGAGGTACTGGAATCCATCAGTGACAATTATGATCATCGTCCAGTTCAGAAGGTAAGGATAAGGATAAGGTGCCTTTATTGTCACTGTACAATACTGTACAATGTAATACAATGTACAATACAATGAAATGTTGTTTGGAGCAATCCTAGATGCCATGGACAGAGGAACAAGAACTGACATTTAAACTAAAGTATTACACTAGAAAAAAACTAAAACATTGCACTAGAAAGCATTACTATTCACAGTTCACAGCATATATATAGCAAGAGCAAAGTAGGAAGTGCTTATGAGTATATATACACACTGGTCAGACACCACTACAGACAAGAGATCATCATGGGTTCATGAATGCAGCAGTCACTTTCAGTCTGTGGTAGTTTCTATCCTTGGAAGGGGCAATAGTCTCTGAGCATTTAGGAGACTGATTGCTTTGGGGTAAAAGCTGTTCTTCAGCCTAGTGGTGCGGGCGTGTAGGGCTCTAAGACACCTACCAGAGGGTAGGGGAATGAAAAGGCTGTGGCCGGGGTGAGTTGGATCCCCGCAGATAATTTTTGCCCTGTTGCTGCAGCGAGCAGTGAAGATGTCATCCAGTGATGGTAACTGAGTACCAGTGATTCTTCCAGCCATTCTGATGATGCGCTTGAGGGTCTTCTTGTCCTCAGAAGAGCAGCCGGAGTACCACACTGTAATGCAGTATGTGATAACAGATTCTATGGTGCACCTGTAAAAATTGACTAGCAGCTGTTTTGGGAGTTGTGCTTTCTTCAGACTCCTCAGAAAATAAAGTAATTTCTGTTGTGTTTTTTATCCATGACAGGTCCTGACTAATATGAACTCCCAAGAATCTGAAACTTTGAACTATCTCCATGTTTCCACCATTAATGCTAAGGATGAAGAGAAGTGCTTGCCCATGCGTACGACTTGTGGTCTTTTTGTAAGAAAATCCAGTATCCAGTTGCACAGGTGTGAGCTGAGACCCAAGTTGTTCAGTTTCGTTGCCAACTTGTTGGGAGGGATGGTGTTAAAGGCCGAGCTATAATCAATGAACAGCATCCGCACATAGCTGTCTCTCTGCTCCAGGTGTGACAGCGCAGTGTGAAGGGTAAGTGAGACAGCATCCTCAGTTGACCTATGTGCTCTGTAAGCAAACTGGTATTGGTCCATGGAGGTGCAGATCTTGCTCTTCATGTGCCTGAGGACAAGTTGTTCAAAGTACTTCATGGCAATAGGAGTGAGAGCCACCGGCGATAATCACTTAAGGTCTTCACCCCTGCCTGTTTTGGAATTGGGACAATTGTGGTGGACTTCAGGCAAGTGGGGACAATGGTCTGCTCTAGTGAGCTGTTAAACATACTGGTAAACACTGTTTTCAGCTGTTTAGCACAGTTTTTTAGGACTTTTCCAGGAACTTCATCAGGGCCAGCTGCTTTGTGGGGATTAATGTGGTTTAAGGCCCATTCTACCTCATGTGCTCTCAGCATCAGGGAACATGATGGAGTCTCTTGCTGGGCTAATTTGATGATAGGCAGCTCATTGTCTTTGTCAAATCGTGCAAAAAAATGATTTAGGTCATCAGGAGAGAAATAATTTCCAGTGTTGATAGAACAGGTGTTGCTCTTATAATTCGTAAAGGACTTGATACCCTGCCACATGCGTCGGGAATCAGAGCTTGTAAAATGATGTTGTATTTTTGTTTTGTAGCAGTGCTTTGCCTCCTTAATGCCCCTCTTCAGATTGGACCTGGCTGTTTTGTACTCCTCTGGGTCTCCCTTTCGGAAAGCAATGTCACGTGCCTTCAAAAGGTTTTGGACATTTCTGTTTATCCATGGTTTCCTATTTGGGAAGGTCCGAATGATTTTGGTATCAGTGACATTGTCCATGCAAAATTTAATATAGGATAGGACAGAGGAGGCATATATGTTTAAGTCTGTGGGATTTTCCTTTGTAGCTGCCTGTTTAAACAAATCCCAATCTGTGTCCTCAAAACAATCCTGTAGTCTCATTGTGGCTCCTTCAGGCCAAACTCTGATTGTATGCAAAGTAGGCTTAATCCTGGTGATAAGGTGATAAGAACGTACTTGTATTGGGATGGAATGTATAGAATGACAAGTTCTTCTTTGAAGTATCTATTGAAGAGAAAGTTGCAACTAGACGCACCATTATTTCCGCAGTGGCTTCTATATATGATCCATTGGGATTCTTGGCCCTAGTAATCCTCAGAGCAAAAGAAATACTACTAGAATTATGCAGACAGAATTTGGGATGGGACTGGCCATACTTGAAAATTTAAGGCAAAGGTGGGAGAGTTGGATAAGAGACTTGCAAAACTTGAGAGAAGTTCGGATACCTAGATGTTTTGTACCTCATGATTTTGGAAAGTACAAAAAAAATAGAACTTCATCACTTTTCAGATGCCAGTAGTTATGATTATGGTCAGTGCTCCTACATCAGAGTGATAGGAGAAGAAAAGATACACTGTTCCCTGGTTATGGGAAAGGCCAGAGTTGCACCTACCAGAATTCAGACAATACCAAGACTTGAACTGACAGCAGCTGTTGTTTCAACATCAGTAAGTAAGTTTCTGAGAAAAGAATTGGATTTAAAAATAGATGAAGAATATTTTTGGACAGACTCACAAGTTGTCCGAGGATACATAAACAATGAAGCTCGAAGATTCCATATCTTTGTCACCAATAGAGTTGATAAAATTTGGGAAATAACAAATCCAGAGCATTGTCATCCCATTGACACAAAGCATAACCCAGCAGATCATGCTTCAAGAGGCCTGAATGTAACAGAATTGAAGAATTCAAACTGGTTCACCGGTCCAGAGTTCCTTTGGGAAAAGGAAATCACGCCCAGTAAAGGTTACACAGAATTGTCTATGGGTGATCCAGAAGTAAAAGTTGTACAAACATTGAGCACTGCTGTAAAGTGTCAAGATGACATACTTGGAAGACTAGATGTTCAAAATGGAATACAGTCATAAACGTAGTAGCTCGAATTCAATGTTTGGCAAAGGGAATCAGAAAGAAGGAATTGTTGCATGTAGAATAAAGAATGAAAGCTGAAGAAACAATCATAAGACTCAGTCATCAGAGATTCTACAGTGAAGAGTTAAAGAGACTTAGTCAAGAACCTAAAAGGCTTCCAAACAACCACCCAATGTACAAGCTTAATCTTGTTCTGCAGGATGGTATACTGAAGGTGGGAGGGAGACTGGAAAATGCATCGTTACCTAGCAGAGTGAAGCATCCAGCAATTCTACCCAAAAACTCTACCTTCACAAGATTGATTATTGATCACTACCACAACAAATCCTTGCATCTAGGAAGAAGTTTCACCCAAAGCTATTTGAGAGAAGGTGGTTACTAGAAAGTAAAAGGAAGCAAAGTTATAGCAAAGCATATAAGTAAATGTGTAGTCTGCAGAAAGGCACGTAGACTTACCGAAGAGAAAAGAATGGCAGATTTACCGGCAGATCGTGTAAACCCATCACCACACTTTTCTTTATAGCAGAATGGATTGTTTTGGCCCATTCATCACCAAACAAAATCTCAAGGAGTACAAGAGATATGGACTAATATTTACATGTCTAAGCTCCAGGGCAATTCACCTGGAAATGTTAGAAGATATGTCAACTGACGCATTAATCAATGCCTTGAGATGTTTCAGAGCCATTAGAGCTACTGTCAGAGAGCTTAGATCTGACCAAGGATCTAATTTTGTCAGAGCAAAGAATGAAGAAAGCTCTAAAAGAGATCGATAAAGAAAAAGTAACTATTTATTAGAGAAACAGTGTGATTTTTATATGAATGCTCCACATGCAAGCCATACAGGAGGAGTTTGTGGAAGACAAATCAGAACTGTAAGAAATGTGTTCAGTGTTAAAAAAGAATGCCTGAAGAATAGATGATGATTCATTTAGGACCCTATTCTATGAAGTAATGTCTATTGTTAACAGTCGTCCACTTACAGTTGATAACATCAACGATCCAACAAGTTTGGACCCTTTAACTCCCAACTATCTACTTAACCTTAAGTCTGATTACAGCCACAGTCTGCAGCCACCACCTGGCAAGTTCACTAAAGAGGATTTATATGCCAAAAGGAGATGGCGAAGAGTTCAATATCTATCAGAACAGTTTTAGAATAGATGGAGAAAAGAGTACTTAGCCAACCTGATGCTAAGAAGTAAATGGCAAACACACAGAAGAAATGTCCAAGTTGGTAATATAGTGTTAGCAAAAGAAGAAGATTTACCTAGAAGTCAATGTAAATTGGCCAAAGTTCTAAAAGTTAAAAAGGATGAAGACAAACTAGTAAGAAGTGTGTTGTTACAAATAGTAGACTCAAAACTTGACAAAAAAGGAAAACATCTCACTACTCCACTCAAGTTGGAACGTCCTATACAGAAGTTAGTTGTTCTACTTGAGAGTGATAAAAGACACTTAGAAGTTGAGAACCTGATCGAAAATTCCTTAAATTCATGTTCAAGTCCTATCACTAAGAACATAGAATTATAGGTAATTTTGGTGGGAGTGTAGCTGGCCAGCTAAGACCTGTCCTAGGTTGCTAATATAGCTTATATGTTTATACAGCTAGAACTGCCAATAACCTAAATACAGTTCCTATGTTTATGTGTTAAAGACAAAAGCACAGTTATTTACTGTAACTTCATGTTTTAGATGTCATGTAACAGTTATATTTTGTGTTCACAAAAGCAGAAAAAATAGTATGCCTTTAAGATTCATTATATAATGTAAAGTAAGCTCAATGACACAGCAGAAACAACAGAAAGCATAATGTTAAACTGTTGTTGCTGGGCAGGAGTCTAGACCAATCACAGCCAGCCTCACACACAGCAAGAGTTTTGAACAAGGAGCTGCTAGAATCAAGTCTACAACCATACAACCATACCAGATCACACTCAATTAATCTGAAAATAGTTACTGGTAACTGTATACTGCAAATTGTGACCAAATTCAGTAAGTGAACTATTAGTTAGACCTCAGATATACCTCTCAGATAGATCATAAAGTTGAATGACAAGATTGAACAGTTGATCCATCATCTTATGCATACCGCCATTTAGTGATACTTTATTCAAAACGTGTTTTGTACATGGACTATCTGCCGCAGAAGCGGCAGTGTTAGATGAAGAAAAGTTTAAGTTAATAAAGAAGTTATTTCAAGCATTTGGTGTTCTCTTTAAACCTACTGTTTCCATATAATGGCGCTAGAGGAATTACAGAGTAATAGACAGTCTGGTTAGACTAAAAGTCAGAGATATAAAAATTCTTCTAATGCCACAGCGCAAATGGCACTTCATAGTGCTGCGCCTCCCACAGGCACGGTGGAAGGTAGAATGGAGGACAAATGGGAGGAGAGAGGAGAAGGAAAATAGGCAGGACGTGGAACGCTGGGAGTGTGGCTTTGTGAGTTCTGACGGGGTTGCTCCCAATGGGCTCGGTGATGGGAGACCAAGTGCCTTCTTAATGCGGTCGCCCCTAGGTGAGTGTTTACCGCAACGTATACGTTGACAGCACATTCTGCAGATGGCAACACTATTGTCCGCAGCTGACACGTTAAAAAACAGCCCACACTGCGGATCCATGTGCCGGCGTCCTGGGAGCGCAAGATGTGACCGTGCATGGTGGATGGCTCGCTCCAGATACATTTGCAGTCTGCTTTTTGCCTTCGGTGCACTGCAAGTTCTGCCTGCTTCTCCTCCTTCTCCTTCCTATCTGCTGCTCCGTCTCTCCCTCTGAACTCCCCTCCTCTTCCATTCTTCCTTCACCACCACTGACATTAGAGATCTCAGAGAAGGCAGCAACAATGGGTACCACCCTCCTTGGGCTGATCTGGGTACTGTTGTCAGACCGCTGGGTGGCGGCCGTTGCTACCTCCTCTTCTTTATCTGATGCCAAGAATGGCTGCACATCGGAAAGGTCTGGGAATGGATGGGAAAATAATTCCTCTGAGTCGAGTGGGGGTGCTATGGTGGTGGTGGTGTCTTTGGGGGTGCACATAGCAGAGAGTGAGGAGGGTGCAGATACAGAGGATGAGGTGGGTGCAGAAGCGGAAGTTTGAGTGAGCCACTCAACCAACTCTGGTGACGTAATCGCACGCACCTTCTCCAACTTCCCACTTAGGCTCCGGCCTGGTGCACCTGCCCGACCTTTACCACCCCTGCAGAACAGCCTGCCTCTTCCTCTGCCTGTCATTTTCAAAAAGACCCTGTGCCAAAGTCCCTAGAGAAGAGCAGTATTTGTGGAAGCAGGTATATCACAGGCCTCAATCAGTATTTGGTGGAAGCTGGTATATCAAACCCCTTAATCAGGATTTTGTGGAAGCAGCTATATAGAACCCCTTAATCATTATTTGGTGGAAGCAGGTATATCGCACCCCTCAATCTGTATTTTATAGATGCAGGTACAGTACAGACCAAAAGTTTGGACACACCTTCTCATTCAAAGAGTTTTCTTTATTTTCATGACTATGAAGGCATCAAAACTATGAATTAACACATGTGGAATTATATACATAACAAACAAGTGTGAAACAACTGAAAATATGTCATATTCTAGGTTCTTCAAAGTAGCCACCTTTTGCTTTGATTACTGCTTTGCACACTCTTGGCTTTCTCTTGATGAGCTTCAAGAGGTAGTCCCCTGAAATGGTCTTCCAACAGTCTTGAAGGAGTTCCCAGAGATGCTTAGCACTTGTTGGCCCTTTTGCCTTCACTCTGCGGTCCAGCTCACCCCAAACCATCTCGATTGGGTTCAGGTCCGGTGACTGTGGAGGCCAGGTCATCTGGCGCAGCACCCCATCACTCTCCTTCATGGTCAAATAGCCCTTACTTTCAAAGTTTTCCCAATTTTTCGGCTGACTGACTGACCTTCATTTCTTAAAGTAATGATGGCCACTCGTTTTTCTTTACTTAGCTGCTTTTTTCTTGCCATAATACAAATTCTAACAGTCTATTCAGTAGGACTATCAGCTGTGTATCCACCTGACTTCTCAACGCAACTGATGGTCCCAACCCCATTTATAAGGCAAGAAATCCCACTTATTCAACCTGACAGGGCACACCTTTGAAGTGAAAACCATTTCAGGAGACTACCTCTTGAAGCTCATGAAGAGAATGCCAAGAGTGTGCAAAGCAGTAATCAAAGCAAAAGGTGGCTACTTTGAAGAACCTAGAATATGACATATTTTCAGTTGTTTCACACTTGTTTGTTATGAATATAATTCCACATGTGTTAATTCATAGTTTTGATGCCTTCAGTGTGAATCTACAATTTTCATAGTCATGAAAATAAAGAAAACTCTTTGAATGAGAAGGTGTGTCCAAACTTTTGGTCTGTACTGTATATCAAACCCCTTAATCAGTATTTTGCGGAAGCATTTATATTGCAGGCCTCAATCAATATTTGGTCTAAGTGTAACGGGGTTCCGAAGGTGCACTCGGTCTCCCATTAGCCACAGACCTGCTGCTTAGCTTCTGGAGCGAGGATCTGTGTTTGACCTCGTTCCCAGGGTGGCTTTGCTAGCTGGGAGGCCCCCTGCTCCTAGGTCTGCCTTGAGCGCTGAGCTGATCACTCAGTGCTCGACTGGTTGGTCTGTCGGTCATGTGACGCTGGCCACGTCACATGACCCTCACTCCCCACTATAAATACAGGCAGCCTGCTGGCCACAGGTTGCCTGTTAATTTAGGTTCCACCTGTGACTTTGTCTTCTTGGCGTACTTACCTCCTGCTGAATTCCTGACGATCCTCTGCCTGCTCCTTGTGTACTTTGCTGCTCTCCTGGTATTCTGACCCCGGCCTCCTCCTGACGATCCTCTGCTGACTCCTTTGGGCCAGGGGTAAGGGTGGAGCGCAGTGGTCACTTCCCTTCCCCCTGTGTGTGTGTGTACGCGACCGTTACAGATTAACAGGCCCAATAACCACTGTATAATGAATCCTCTGGTGACCCTGACGGACCATGTCTCTAATCTGACGCAGATGGTGCAGGAGTTAGGGGAAAAACTCAGTTCTTTTGAGTTAGGGCAAGGTTCTTCCACTCCTCAGGCCTCCAGTCCGCATTTTGAGCCCCAGAACAAGCTCCCAGAACCCTTTTCTGGAGATCGGAAGAAGTTTCTCTCTTTTAAGGAGAATTGCAAACTTTACTTCCGTTTGCGCCCCGTGTCCTCTGGCCCCGAGAGTCAACGCGTGGGCATTATAATTTCCTGACTACAGGGTGATCCCCAGGACTGGGCGTTCTCTTTACCTGCTGCCGCCAGTTGTTTATCTTCTGTGGAGGTGTTCTTTCAGGCCCTGTAAAGGCACTGGTTCAGGGCAATCTACCTGCGGAGGATTATTGCACCCAATTCAGAAGGTGGTGTGTCCCCTCAGGATGGAACGAACCAGCCCTGAAGAGTCAGTTCAGGTCAGGTCTGTCTGATAATTTAAAGGATCTTCTGGTCAGTTATCAACTTCCAGAGACCTTAGAGGAGATGATGACCCTGGTTGTCCGACTTGACCGACGGGTTAGAGAGAGACGACAGGAACACCAGTTCTCTTCCCAGATGGTGGTCCAGCCAGAGGCCTATCCCAGAGACAATGCTGAGGTCTCCACCGAGGAACCCATGCAGGTTGGCATGACCCGAGGGAATCTTCGCCGCAGACGTGGAGAATGCTTTTACTGTGGAGATCCTGACCATTGGATCAACCAGTGTCCTAAGAAGGTCCTCTCTGTCAAGTCTCCTAAGGCAAGGCAACCTAAAGACCAGGTACACGCTGATTTTTCTAAATGTAAGCTTTTGGCACCCATTACGATTTCTCTGGGAGTAGATAAATGGCCGGGTAAGGCCTTTATTGATTCTGGCTCAGCGGCCAGCTTTATTGACTCTGAGTATGCTGTAAGATTGGGTATTCCAATGTTTGATTTACCTACTCCTATCCATGTCATGGTTATTGATGCTACTCCTCTAATTGGTGGTACGGTGAGCTCATGTACCTCGGAGATTTCTCTAACTGTGGGTGTGTGCCACTCAGAGAGATGTTCCCTTTTAGTCCTGGAGAACCTACTGAGGTGGTACTAGGGTTGCCTTGGCTCCGACTACATAACCCCACTATAGATTGGTCGAATGGGGAGTTGGTGAGATGGGGGCCTAAGTGTGACTCATGCTTGTCCGTGGTACAGGCTGGGGTCTCAGTAAAGTCTGATACTTTACCCACTGTTGTTAGGGAATATTTGGATGTATTCTCATCACCAACCCCGGAGGTTCTACCCCCCATAGACCTTATGATTGTACTATAGAGCTAGTAGAGGGGGCCAAGTTTCCTAAGGGGCGAATTTATAATCTTTCTAAGCCCGAACGGAAGGCCATGGAAGATGATATTAAGGAGAGCCTTGGTAAAGGGCATATTAGACCTTCTGTCTCTCCTATGGGGGCGTTTTTTTTTTTCGTTAAGAAAAAAGATGGAGGTCTTAGGCCATGTATCGATTACCGGAGATTAAATAAAATCACTGTCCAGAATAGATACTCCCTCCCATTGATTCCGGATTTATTTAACCAGGTTCTGGGGGCAACCTGGTTTTCCAAAATTGACCTGAAAGGGGCATACAATCTAATCCGAATCAAGGAGGGGGACGAATGGAAGACGGCGTTCAATACTCCGGTAGGACACTTTGAATATCAGGTGATGCCTTTTGGACTCAGCAATGCCCCAGCTGTGTTCCAAAACTTCATGAATGACATTCTTAGGGAGTTCTTAGGTAAATTTGTTATTGTCTATCTTGACGACATTTTGATATTCTCTCCTGACTTCGAATCCCATGTGTCTCATGTTAAACAAGTATTAGAGGTGTTGAGGGAGAATCAGCTATCCGCTAAGCAAGAGAAATGTGTCTTTGGTGTACAGGAGATTCTGTTTCTAGGGCATGTTCTGACTCCTCACGCCTTCAAGATGGATCCTGGTAAGGTACTAGCAATTAAGGAATGGGTAAGACCTTTATCCTTAAATGCCTTACAACGGTTCTTAGGTTTCGCCAATTACTATCGTAAATTTATTATGAATTTTTCCATAATTGCTAAACCGTTGACCGACCTTACTAAGAAAGGGGCGGATTTGGAGAATTGGTCTACTGAGGCCATTTCTTTATTTGAAAAATAAAAAAAGGCATTCAGTAGCGCTCCCATTCTGATCCAGCCTGATCAGGAGAAACCTTTTATTGTGGAGGTGGATGCGTCCGAGGACGGCGCAGGAGCAGTCCTTTCACAAGGTCCTGCTAGCCTCACTAACCTGAGACCATGTGCCTTCTTCTCCAGGAAATTCTCTCCCACGGAGAGAAACTACGACATAGGGAATAGGGAGCTGCTGGCCATTAAATGGGCATTTGAGGAGTGGAGGCATTTTCTGGAGGGGGCAAGGCATTGTGTAACTGTTGTCAGTGACCATAAAAACCTGATGTTTCTCGAGTCTGCTAAGAAGTTGAATCCCCGTCAAGCCAGAAGGGCTCTGTTTTTTACTTGTTTTGATTTTTCCATTACATTCAGGCCGGGAAGTAAAAATGTGAAGGCGGACGCATTATCTCGGAGCTTCCATGCTTTTCAACCTACTGAGGTACCACCTGAATCCATCCTACCAGCAAAAATCTTCATAGCAGCTCTAACCCAGGATATCTCGGCTCGCATTAGGTCTGAACAACATCTGGCACCGGTATCCACCCCAATAGATAAGTTGTTTGTTCCCGTATAATTTCGTCTTCAGCTGTTGGGTGAGTGTCACGATTCTGCCTTTTGTGGACATCCGGGTGTTGAGGGCACTAAGGATCTGGTTTCTAGATCTTATTGGTGGCCCACTCTAACTAGGGATGTCAAGTCCTACGTGTCAGCCTGTGAGGTTTGTGCCAGGTCCAAGACACCTAGGACTCGCCCTGCTGGTAACCTACGACCCCTACCCATTCCCAGTAGACCCTGGTCCCATATCTCGATGGACTTTATAACTGACCTACCGCCGGCGGAGGGTAAGACTGTAGTTTGGGTAGTGGTTGATAGGTTTAGCAAGATGGTCCATTTCATTCCCCTGTCTAAACTCCCGAATGCCAAAACCCTGGCGTCTATTTTTGTGAAAGAAGTTGTTCGATTGCATGGTATCCCGGAAAATATTGTTTCTGACAGGGGTGTGCAGTTTGTGTCCAAATTCTGGAGGGTCTTCTCTCAAAAATGTAAAATTTAATTGTCTTTTTCCTCTGCCTACCATCCTGAGAGTAATGGGCAGACTGAACGCCTTAATCAGTCTGTGGAACAATTCTTGATGTTGTATGTTGCTGATGACCAGCAATTATGGGTGAAATTTATTCCATTGGCTGAATTTGCTTTGAATAACCGTGTCAATTCTTCTGCTGGGGTTTCACCTTTCTTTTGCAACCATGGTTTCCATCCCCGTTTTCATTCTGGGTCATCCGTCTCCTCCTCTAACCCTGAGGCGCATAGGCTCTCCTCTGAACTGTGCACAGTTTGGGCCCGGGTTCAATCGAACTTAGAAAAGGCTCAAAGTTCTCAGAAACTCAAGGCCGATAGGAGACGTTCAAGGGGGGTGAATTTTCAGATTGGGGATAAGGTATGGTTGTCCTCCAAGAATCTCTCTCTTAAGGTAGATTCTAAAAAGTTTGCTCCTCATTTTATTGGACCATATAAGATCACGGAGGTGATTAACCCGGTATCATTTAGGTTGCAGCTGCCCGAGTCATTCCACATTCATAATGTGTTCCATAAATCTCTTCTTAAAAAATATTTTGAACCGGTAGTACCATCGAAAGCCTCGCCGGTTCTTGTTAATGATGCTGTTGAGTATGTGGTGTCTAAAATAGTGGATGTCAGGAAGGTGCGTAATTCCTTGCAGTACCTGATTCACTGTAAGGGGTATGGACCTGAAGAGAGATCTTGGGTACCTGCCAGGGAGGTTCATGCTCCTAGACTTGTTCGAAAATTTCATTTAGAACACCCTGAAAAGCCATCGCCTGAGGTCTTGGGTCCGGTGGCCCCTCGTAAAAGGGGGGGGTACTGTAACGGGGTTCCGAAGGTGCACTCGGTCTCCCATTAGCCGCAGACCTGCTGCTTAGCTTCTGGAGCGAGGATCTGTGTTTGACCTCATTCCCAGGGCGGCTTTGCTAGCTGGGAGGCCCCCTGCTCCTAAGTCTGCCTTGAGCGCCGAGCTGATCACTCGGTGCTCGACTGGTTGGTCTGTCGGTCATGTGACGCTGGCCACGTCACATGACCCTCACTCCCCACAGGTTGCCTGTTAATTTAGGTTCCACCTGTGACTTTGTCTTCCTGGCGTACTTACCTCCTGCTGAATTCCTGACGATCCTCTGCCTGCTCCTTGTGTACTTTGCTGCTCTCCTGGTATTCTGACCCCGGCCTCCTCCTGACGATCCTCTGCTGACTCCTTTGGTACTTCACGACTCTCCTGGTATTTATGACCCCGGCTTCTCCTGGCAATTCTCAGCTTGCTCCATTTGTACTTTGTAGCTTTCCTGGTATTGACTCGGTCCGTTCACGTTCTGTTGTTTGTCTGTCTGTCATCCCTGCACTTATTCCAAGCTAGGGATTGCCGTCCAGTTGTCCCCTGTCATTAGGACTCGCGAGGCAAGTAGTCAGGGCCAGGGGTAAGGGTGGAGCGCAGTGGTCACTTCCCTTCCCCCTGTGTGTGTGTGTGTATGCGACCGTTACACTAAGCAGGTATATCAATCCCCTTAATCAGTATTTTGTGGAAACAGGTGTATCGCAGGCCTCAATAAATATTTGGTGGAGGCAGGCATATCAATCCCCTTAATCAGTATTTTGTGGAAGCAGGTATATAGAACCCCTTAATCAATATTTAGTGGAAGCAGGTATATCAAACCCCTTATTCAGTATTTTGTGGAAGCAGGTATATTGCACCTCTCAATAAGTATTTTGTGGAAGCAGACATATCAAACCCCTCAATCAGTATTTTGTGGAAGCAGGTATATCAATCACCTTAATCAGTATTTTGTGAAAGCATGTATATAGAACCCCTTAATCAATATTTGGTGGAAGCAGGTATATCGCACCCCTCAATCTGTATTTTGTGGAAGTAGGTATATCACACCACTCAATCAGTATTTTCTGGAAGCAGATATATAGAAACCCCTTAATCAGTATTTTATATAAGCAGGTATATCGCACCCCTCAATCTGTATTTTGTGGAAGCAGGTATATAGAACCCCTTAATCAATATTTTGTGGAAGAAGGTATATCGCACCCCTCAATCAGTATTTTGTTGAAGTAGGTATATCAATCCCCTTAATCAGTATTTTGTGGAAGCAGGTATATCGAAACCCTTAATCAATATTTGGTGGAAGCAGATATATCGCACCCCTCAATCTGTATTTTGTGGAAGCAGTTATATCAAACCCCTTATCCAGTATTTTGTGGAAGCAGGTATAAAGCACTCCTTAACCTCTTAAGGACATAGGGCGTACAGGTACGCCCTTGTGCCCTGGTACTTAAGGACACAGGGCGTACATGTACGCCCTGTGTATTTTCGATCACTGCCGTGCGGCTGGCAGTGATCGGAACCCGGTGCCTGCTCAAATCATTGAGCAGGCACCTAGGCTAAATGCGCGGGGGGGTCCCGTGACCCCCCCATGTCGGCGATCGCGGCAAACCGCAGGTCAATTCAGACCTGCGGTTTGCTGCGATTTCTGAAGTTTCTGGTCCCCGCAGTCCCTGACCGCAGGGATCAGAAACTTTATATGCCCAAAAAAAAGTTTTATTTACCCCCCCCTGCACCCCCGAATGATTTTTATGGTGGCGGGAGGTGCAGGGGGAGGGTTGCGGGCGGTGTGGGCGGTGCGGGAGGCGGGCGGTGCGGCAGGCGGGATCGCGATCCCCCGCCCGCCTCCCCTTGTATAATCGTTGGTGTCTAGTGGGGATACCAGGGTGCCAGCACATTGCTGGCACCCTGGTATAAACGGCTGACATCTGCGATGCGATGTCAGCCGTTTAACCCTTTCCATACAGCGGTCCGTACGGACCGCTGTATGGAAAAGGTTAACAGCGCAGGGAGCTCCCTCCCTCTCCCATCGGGGGGCTGCTGTGCCTTTGCAGCCCCCCGATGGGGAGGGAGAGAGCCCCCAGAGAGCCCCCCGAGAGATCCCCTCCTTACCCTTCCCCGTCTGCGAAGTTCTGAGCAGTACTGAGCAGACGGGGAAGGTTCCCATGGCAACAGGACGCCTCTCAGGCGTCCTGCTGTCCATGGTGCTGAACAGATCTGTGCTGAATGGCATAGATCTGTTCAGTGTAAGTAAAATACAGTACAGAACAATATATATTGTACTGTACTGTATTATTCAGACATCAGACCCACTGGATCTTCAAGAACCAAGTGGGTCTGGGTCAAAAAAAAGTGAATAAAAGTGAAAAAAAAGTAAAAATCAAAAAACACATTTATCACTGATAAAAAATGAAAAAAATAAAATTCCCTACACATGTTTGGTATCGCCGCGTCCGTAACGACCTGATCTATAAAACGGTCATGTTACTTTACCCGAACGGTGAACACCATAAAAATAAAAAATAAAAAACTATGATGAAATTGAAATTTTGCCCACCTTACTTCCCAAAAAAGGTAATAAAAGTGATCAAAAAAGTCGCATGTACGCCAAAATTGTAACAATCAAACCGTCATCTCATCCCGCAAAAATCATACCCTACCCAAGATAATCGCCCAAAAACTGAAAAAACTATGGCTCTTAGACTATGGAAACACTAAAACATGATTTTTTTTGTTTCAAAAATGAAATCATTGTGTAAAACTTACATAAATAAAAAAAAAGTATACATATTAGGTATCGCCGCGTCCGTATCGCCCGGCTCTATAAAAATATCACATGATCTAACCCCTCAGATGACCACCGTAAAAAAATAAAAATAAAAACGGTGTAAAAAAAGCCATTTTTTGTCATCTTACGTCACAAAAAGTGTAATAGCAAGCAATCAAAAAGTCATATGCACCCCAAAATAGATGCCAATCAAACCGTCATCTCATCCCGCAAAAAATGAGACCCTACTTAAGATAATCGCCCAAAAACTGAAAAAACTATGGCTCTTAGACTATGGAGACACTAAAACATTTTTTTGGTTTTAAAAATGAAATCATTGTGTAAAACTTACATAAATAAAAAAAATTGTATACATATTAGGTATCTCCGCGTCCGTGACAACCTGCTCTATAAAATTACCACATGATCTAACCTGTCAGATGAATGTTGTAAATAACAAAAAAAAAACGGTGCCAAAAAAGCTATTTCTTGTTACCTTGCCGCACAAAAAGTGTAATATAGAGCAACCAAAAATCATATGTACCCTAAACTAGTACCAACAAAACTGCCACCCTATCCCGTAGTTTCTAAAATGGGGTCACTTTTTTGGAGTTTCTACTCTAGGGGTGCATCAGGGGGGCTTCAAATGGGACATGGTGTCAAAAAAACCAGTCCAGCAAAATATGCCTTCCAAAAACCATATGGTGTTCCTTTCCTTCTGCGCCCTGCCATGTGCCCGTACAGCTGTTTACGACCACATATGGGGTGTTTCTGTAAACTACAGAATTAGGGCCATAAATAATGAGTTTTGTTTGGCTGTTAACCCTTGCTTTGTAACTGGAAAAAAAATATTAAAATGGAAAATCTGCCAAAAAAGTGAAATTTTGAAATTGTATCTCTATTTTCCATTAAATCTTGTGCAACACCTAAAGGGTTAACAAAGTTTGTAAAATCAGTTTTGAATACCTTGAGGGGTGTAGTTTCTTAGATGGGGTCACTTTTATGGAGTTTATAATCTAGGGGTGCATCAGGGGGGCTTCAAATGGGACATGGTGCCAAAAAAACAGTCCAGCAAAATCAGCCCTCCAAAAACCAAACGGCGCACCTTTCACTCTACGCCCCGCTGTGTGCCCGTACAGTAGTTTACGGCCACATATGGGGTGTTTCTGTAAACAGCAGAGTCAGGGCAATAAAGATACAGTCTTGTTTGGCTGTTAACCCTTGCTTTGTTAGTGGAAAAAATGGGTTAAAATGGAAAATTAGGCAAAAAAATGAAATTCTCAAATTTCATCGCCATTTGCCAATAACTCTTGTGCAACACCTAAAGGGTTAACGACGTATGTAAAATCAGTTTTGAATACCTTGAGGGGTGTAGTTTCTTAGATGGGGTCACTTTTAGGGAGTTTCTCCTCTAGGGGTGCATCAGGGGGCTTCAAATGGGACATGGTGTAAATAAACCAGTCTATAAAAATCAGCCTTCCAAAAACCAAACGGCGCACCTTTCACTCTACGCCCCGCTGTGTGGCCGTACAGTAGTTTACGGCCACATATTGGGTGTTTCTGTAAATGGCAGAGTCAGGGCAATAAAGATACAGTCTTGTTTGGCTGTTAACCCTTGGTTTGTTAGTGGAAAAAATGGGTTAAAATGAAAAATTAGACAAAAAAATGAAATTCTCAAATTTCCTCCCTATTTGCCAATAACTCTTGTGCAACACCTAAAGGGTTAACAACGTATGCAAAATCAGTTTTGAATACCTTGAGGGGTGTAGTTTCTTAGATGGGGTCATTTTTGGGTGGTTTCTATAATGTAAGCCTCGCAAAGTGACTTGAGACCTGAACTGGTCCCTAGAAATTGAGTTTTTGTAAATTTCGGAAAAATTTCAAGATTTGCTTCTAAACTTCTAAGCCTTATAACATCCCCAAAAAATAAAATATCATTCCCAAAACAATTCAAACATGAAGTAGACATATGGGGAATGTAAAGTCATCACAATTTTTGGGGGTATTACTATGTATTACAGAAGTAGAGAAACTGAAACTTTGAAATTTGCTAATTTTTTTCAAATTTTTGTTAAATTAGGTATTTTTTGGTGCAAAAAAAATTTTTTTTTGACTCCATTTTACCAGTGTCATGAAGTACAATATGTGACGAAAAAACAATCTCAGAACGGCCTGGATAAGTCAAACCGTTTTAGAGTTATCAGCACTTAAAGGGACTCTGGTCAGATTTTCAAAAAATGGCCTGGTCCTAAGGTGTAAAAAGGCTGTGTCCTTAAGGGGTTAATCAGTAATTTGTGGAAAGAGGTATATAGAACCCATTAATCAATATTTTGTGGAAGCAGGTATATCGCACCCCTCAATCAGTTTTTCTTGGGGCAAAAGGTATATTACACCCGATGCAAATAGTTGTTCCAATAGTGCTTGTCCCTCTATATACCTGCGGTATCGCAGCAGAACCGCACACAACTGCTGCACAATACAAATGCACTATATACTTTCTATGTTAGAAGGTATATTATAGGTATATCACACCCCTCAATCAGTTTTTTTGGGGCAACAGATATATCACACCAGTTGCAATTAGTTATTCCAATAGCGTTTGTCCCTCTATATAGCTGCGGTATCACAGCAGAATCGCACACAACTGCTGCACAATACAAATGCACTATAATATACTTTCTATGCTAGAAAGTATATTATAAGTATATCACACCCCTCAGTATATCAGTATATAACACCTATTGATAGCACACCTATACCAGTCCTTAAAAGGACTTTTGTGGCTATATTAGCTAGCGTTTGGTGTCCCTAACAGTCTGTCCCTGCTCTACTAAGCAACCTCTCCCTACACTGGCAAAAAACAGAATGTAAAATGGCTGCCAGATCGGGTTCTGTTATATGGGTGTGTGTCTATGTGCTGAAACGTCTCAATTGGCTGTCTTGTCCCATCTGATGGTGGAAGCAGGTATATCGCACCCCTCAATCTGTATTTTGTGGAAGCAGGAATATCAAACCCCTTAATCAGTATTTTGCAGAAGCAGGTATATTGCAGGCCTGAATCAATATTTGGTGGAAGCAGGTATATCAATCCCCATAATCAGTATTTTGTGGGAGCAGGTGTATCGCAGGTATCAATCAATATTTGGTGGAAGCAGGCACATCGGACGCCTTAATCAGTATTTGGTGGAAGCAGGTATATAGAACCCCTTAATCAATATTTGGTGGAAGCAGGTATATCGCAACCGTCAATCATTATTTTGTGGAAGCAGGTATATAAAAACCCATTAATCAGTATTTTGTGGAAGCAGGTATATCGCACCCCTCAATCTGTATTTTGTGGAAGCAGGTATATAGAATCCCTTAATCAATATTTTGTGGAAGCAGGTATATTGCACCCCTCAATCAGTATTTTGTGGAAGCAGGCATACAGAACCCCATAATCAGTATTTTGTGGAAGCAGGTATATCATACCCCTCAATCAGTTTTTTTGGGGCAACAGGTATATCACACCAGTTGCAATTATTTATTCCAATAGTGTTTGTCCCTCTATATAGCTGCGGTATCACATCAGAACCGCCCACAACTGCTGCACAATACAAATGCACTGTAATATACTTTCTATGTTAGAAAGTATATTATAAGTATATCACACCCCTCAGTATATCACACCTATCGATAGCACACCTATACCAGTCCTTAAAATGACTTTTGTGGCCCTATTAGCTAGCGTTTAGTGGCCCTATCAGTCTGTCCAGGCTCCACTAAGCAACCTCTCCCTACACTGGCAAAAAACAGAATGTAAAATGGCTGCCAGATCGGGTTCTGTTATAGGGTGGGTGTGTGTCTATGTGCTGAAACATCTCAACTGTCTGTCCTGTCCCACCTGATTGATGTGTCATGGGTAAAAGTTCAGCGCAATGCAAAAGAATATGGCACATGTGAACATCGCCATATGTTCGCATGTTCGGCGAATCACGAACAAGCAAAGTTCACCGCAAAACGACCTCCGGGCGAACCACAAGGCCAATCTCTTGTGCCAAACACAAAATACACCACAAGAAATGCAGGTGGCATAAAATAATGTGGTTATTCTGCAGTTTTTTCAGTGGAAAAAACGCTAGATAACATTTTTATTTTTAGGGGCCCTAAAACTACTACAAAATTATGCTTATCACATGTTATTTTTTTTTTATGCACCAAAAGTTAGAAAATACACCATATAAATCCTTATTACCTCTGTTATGATCCATGGCAATCTTTGGTGCGACAGGTGTTGTGCGACCAAGGTTGGAAATTGAGTCGCAGAATGACTTGCATGTTTGCTGCTACCCCAGAACTGCAAAAAATCTAAAACTGTATTTTTATTTTTTTGGTGATTCTGGAGTTACTGTTACAGCAAACATACAAGTTGCGCTGCAACACTATCATTTCTATGGCTGCCCTGCTGCCATGCACAACAAGTGTTGCACCCAAGACCGCTTTGTAGCCCTAGCCTAGGGTACGTCCACACGTGGCTGAAAATACAGTCCGGCCAAAATCTACCATTTGTGCACAAAAGCAGCTGGAGTAGAGGATCCGGCCACGCTGGATCCTGTGAGGTTCAGCAGGTTGCTCTGTGCTAGAACGGCCTGCCGGATATCCTAACAGAGATGTAAACCAGGCCTAATTTATTCATTTCCTTTGGGGAAGTAGTGGATTTCACTCTCTCTATTAAAAAGGGTGTAATCTGTGTTGGAGATCCAGAGCATAAACTGACAATGCTGCAGCTTTCAAATCCACACTGCAAGCTACCTGATGCTGCCGATCTTTTATGCAGCATGTGGGTGATATTCCTTAAAACTTTATCCAATTTGCTGCTACCTTTTAGCTCTGCATATTTTTCACATGAAAATCTGCAATGACAAATCCGTGGCATTTCAGTCATGTGTGGAGGGATATAGCTTCAAGGTTTCTCCACACATAGCAGATCTTGCTGCAGAAAATTTCTGTGACTAAAAATCAGTTCTATTCATCTGATTGGGTATTACAGAAATCCATGTGCTTGCCTCCAAAGCAACCCACATTCAGGTGAATAGTACAAATTTTCAGTAGAAGAAACTTGCTGCATGTGAAATCACACTTAGGCCAGTTTCAGACAAGCTAGTTGTCTGCAGGAAGCACGGTCCATTTTGGAGTATAAGTTCCCACCCTGAAATCAGTGTAATGTTTTACAATGCTGTAATGAATAGTACTGACTAGTATTGAGCAAGCATGCTTGGCCAAACTGCTTGTAACGGGGTGCCGAAGGCGCACTCGGTCTCCCATCAGCCGCAGACCTGCTGCTTAGCTTCGGGAGCAAGGATCTGTGTTTGACCTCGTTCCCAGGGCGGCTTTGCTAGCTGGGAGGCTCACTGCTCCTATGTCTGCCTTGAGCACTGAGCTGATCACTCGGTGCTCGACTGGTCGGTCTGTCGGTCATGTGACGCTGGCCACGTCACATGACGCTGGCCACGTCACATGACCCGAACTCCCCACTATAAATACAGGCAGCCTGCTGGCCACAGGTTGCCTGTTCATTTAGGTTCCTGGCATTTGTTGGATACCTGTATACTTACTTGATCCTGTTCCCTGACGATCCTTTGCCTGCTCCTCCTGTACTGCGCATCCTTGCTGGTATTTTGACCTTGGCTTCCACCTGACTATTCTTTGCGGACTCCTTTGGTACTTCTCGACTCTCCTGGTATTTATGACCCTGGCTTCTCCTGACCATTCTTTGCTTATCCCTCTGTACTGCGTTGTCCTCTTAGTTTTGACCCGGTCCGTTCACTATCCGTTATTTGTCTTGTCTGTCCTTCCTGCATGTATCCTAAGTTAGGGACTGCCATCCAGTTGTCCCCTGTCATCAGGACTCGTGAGGCAAGTATGCAGGGCCAGGGGTGAGGGTGGAGCGCAGTGGTCACTATCCTCCCCCCTGTGTGTGTGTGTACGTGACCGTTACACTGCTGTTCGAGCATCGCTATGCTGGGCACATGCCGGTACTCGGCCGATTACAGCATGTGCTCGAACACTATGCTTGAGTCTGCTCCCCGCACGTTTTGCGGCTGCTATGCAGCCTATAAATTTGCAGGTAAGTACTGCCCTCACAGTAATGCCAGTAGCCATGTTGGCCCTGACACACAGAAGTGCCCTAAAACATTGCGGCTTGAACCCTAGTTGGTGGCGGATAAGTCACGCAAGTCATCCGGCATTCAGAGATAAAATACAGCAGCGTGTGGACCATTTTTAGCCCAAGGCAGCTCATCTCATCAGGCCTTTTTTAGTCGAATGTATCGCACACTGTCAGTCCCTTCGGTATCCATGCCTTATTCATCTTAATAAAGGTGAGGTAATCCTAGACTTTTTTGACCTAGGCGACTTCTCTTCTCAGTGACAATACCTCCTGCTGCACTGAAGGTCCTTTCTGACAGGAAACTTGAAGCGGGGCAGGCAAGAAGTTCTATCGCAAATTGGGACAGCTCAGGCCACAGGTCGAGCCTGCACACCCAGCAGTCAAGGGGTTCATCGCTCCTCAGAGTTTCGATATCTGCAGTTAAGGCGAGGTAGTTTGCTACCTGTCGGTTGAGTCGTTCTCTGAGGGTGGACCCCGAAGGGCTGTGGCGATGCGTAGGACTTTAAAAGGTCTGCATGTCCTCCATCAATAACACGTCTGTAAAGCGTCCTGTCCTTGCCGGCGTGGTCGTGGTAGGAGGAGGATTACTTTCACCTCTTCCCCTGTTAGATTCCCGTTGTGCTGTGACATCACCCTTATATGCTGTGTAAAGCATACTTTTTAATTTATTTTGGAACTGCTGCATCCTTTCCGACTTCCGGTAATCCGGTAACATTTCAGGCACATTCTGCTTATACCGGGGGTCTAGTAGCGTGGCCACCCAGTACAGGTCGTTCTCCTTCAGCCTTTTTATACGAGGGTACCTCAACAGACACAACAGCATGAATCACCTCATTTGCACAAGGTTGGATGCCGAGATACTCATGTCCAGTTCCTCGTCCTCAGTGATCTCACTGAAGGTATGTTCCTACCCCCAGCCACGTACAACACCACGGGTACCAGATAGGTGACAACGAGCACCCTGGGATGCCTGCTGTGGTTGGTCTTCCTGCTCCTCCTCAAAGCCACATTCCTCCTCTGACTCCTCTTCCTCAGACTCCTCTTCCAGCGTTGCCGCAGGTCCAGTAAGCGATGCTGATAAGGCTGTTTCTGGTGGTGATGGTGACCACAACTCTTCCTCTTCACGCTCATCTACGGCCTGATCCAGCACTCTTCGCAGGGCACGCTCCAGGAAGAAAACAAATGGGATGATGTCGCTGATGGTGCCTTCGGTGCGACTGACTAGGTTTGTCACCTCCTCAAAAGGACGCATGAGCCTACAGGCATTGCGCATGAGCGTCCAGTAACGTGGCAAAAAAATTCCCAGCTCCGCAGAGGCTGTCCTAGCACCCCGGTCATACAAATACTCGTTGACGGCTTTTTCTTGTTGGAGCAGGCGGTCGAACATTAGGAGTGTTGAATTCCAACGTGTCGGGCTGTCGCAAATCAAGCGCCTCACTGGCATGTTGTTTCGCCGCTGGATATCTGAAAAGTGCGCCATGGCCGTGTAGGAACGCCTGAAATGGCCACACACCTTCCTGCTTGAGGACGTCCTGTAAGCCTGGGTACTTATGCATGGCACATGTGTTAACTTGCCCAAATTCAATGCCGCCAACAAATTGCTTCTGTTGTCACACACCACTTTGCCAATCTCCAGTTGGTGCGGAGTCAGCCACTGATCCACCTGTGCGTTCAGGGCGGACAGGAGTGCTGGTCCGGTGTGACTCTCTGCTTTCAGGCAAGTCAACCCCAAGACGGAGTGACACTGTCGTATCCGGGATGTGGAATAGCCCCTGGGGAGCTGGAGGGGTGCCGTTGATGTGGAGCAAGACGCAGCAGTAGAAGAGGACTCAGCCGAGGAGGTTATGTAAGAGGATTGAGTAGGAGGAGTAGAGGAGGTTGCAGCAGGCCTGCCTGCAAGTCGTGGCAGTGTCACCAACTCCTCTGCAGAGCCATGCATTCCATGCTTGGCAGCCGTCAGCAGGTTTACCCAATGCGCAGTGTAGGTGATATACCTGCCCTGACCGTGCTTTGCAGACCAGGTATAGCTACAAATTTTTGGAAGGCCTCAGACTCCACCAGCTTGTATGGTAAAAGCTGGTGGCAGGGCCGGGCCGACACAGAGGCTGGGGAGGCTCCAGCCTCAGGGCGCAGCCTGGGGTGGGCGGAAAAACAAACTTTTTTTTTTTTTTTTTATCACTTACTTGCTGCCGGGCGCCCTCCCCTCCTCTCCCCTCCCCTGCCCGGCCCCCGGCAGCGTGCCCTGTCTATCCCTGCAGAGCTAAACATATGGGGATCCCTCAGCTCCGCGCCCCCCCTCCCAGTATACCAGACATAGGGGCTCTGCGCCCTGCAGCTCAGTGTAGATGCGAGATCCTTCTAAGCTACAGGACCTTTGATGATGTCATGACCATGTGACCGGTCATGTGGGTGGGAGGAGCCAGGCTGTGGACTGGTAGCGCCTTTATGATCCTCATCTGCTTCTGACTTTGGCTTGAACTGTTGAACATATGAGGTTAGCACCCTAGCACTTACAATTCCGGGTACTTAGGGGTTAATGCAGGGATGATGTGTATGGCCTCATTCACACATTGCAGATTTAGTCAAATCTGCAAACAAGATGTACAGCGAGGCTGTAGCATAGCTGTGTGTGTCTGCCTACCCAGAGCAGCTGTGTGTGGGGTGCATGTAGCAGAGCTGAGGGTGCTTCATGTGTATAATGCAGCAAAGATAGGTGTATAGTGCGAATCCAGAACAGTAGTGTGTGTGGTGTATGTAGCAGAGCTGTGTGTGGGGTGCATGTAGCAGAGCTGAGGGTGCTTCATGTGTATAATGCAGCAAAGATAGGTGTATAGTGTGAATCCAGAACAGTAGTGTGTGTGGTGTATGTAGCAGAGCTGTGTGTGGGGTGCATGTAGCAGAGCGGAGGGTGCTTCATGTGTATAATGCAGCAAAGATAGGTGTATAGTGTGAATCCAGAACAGTAGTGTGTGTGGTGTATGTAGCAGAGCTGTGTGTGTCTGCCTACCCAGAGCAGCTGTGTGTGGGGTGCATGTAGCAGAGCTGAGGGTGCTTCATGTGTATAATGCAGCAAAGATAGGTGTATAGTGTAAATCCAGAACAGTAGTGTGTGTGGTGTATGTAGCAGAGCTGTATGAGACAGAGGAATGTATAATGTGCACAGCGGAGCTGTGTATGTAAAATGTGCAACACAGTGATATATAATGTGCCACCCAGAGCTGTGTGTGTGTACGCATGTAGCAGAGTTGTGTATGTAAAATGTGCAAAAACCCTGATGCTCTCAAAAAGAGCAAGCAATATAAAACATTGTAGTTTGATACCTTTTACCCCTTAAAGACCGGCCCCATTTTCATTTGTACATTAGCCATAACCTTTTTATTTTTCCATTCAGTTATATGAGGGCTTATTTTGTTTGGGACAAGATGCATTTTTTAAATGCCGCCAATTAGTTTACCATGTCTTGTATCAGAAAGCAGGAAAAAAATATATTTGTGGGTTAAAAAAACAAAACAAAAAAAAAACACACACAATTCCGCCAAGATTTTTGAGGTTTTCACATCACAGCGTTCACTAAAAATGCCGTCTTTATTCTGCGGCTCAATACGATACTAAACTTGTATGGTTTTTATTTCGTTTAATTACTTTAAAAAAATTACTTTTCTATATTTCGGTCTATGTGAGGGCTTGTTTTTGTTTAACGATCAGTAGTTTTCTGGGGGAAGGGGGGGGCCCATACAAAAATTTGCTGTGGGGCCCAGTCACTTCTAGTTACGCCCCTGAGCAGGAGGCTGCTGATTGGCCAGTATCAGCTAGCTGCCCTGCCATTGGTCCATCCTTTCACACCCCCTTCTCCCTGGAGCTGAACACAGCAGGAGGCAGGCGTTCTCACAGTGGATCATGTGACCATGAAGGAGCATGTGACCAGTGACGTCACAGACCTCCTTCTAACAAATCAATTCTAGCATCTACCCAGCATGTATGGCAGGACTCTGCTGAGCAAAGACCATGTGCCCAGGTGAGGTGACCACAGAAGTGCCCTGGCATCTGTCTGCTGCTGGAAGCTCAATGTGGAGCTTTATGAATGTAAAAACTAATAGCCAAGAGGCTAAAGAAAACCCTGCTTGTCTGCTTCTGACCCTAATCTTAGCACATAATGTTAATTTGATTCCAATCTACTCTAACACCTAAGGCTACTTTCACACGAGCGTTCGGAGCGGATCCGTCTGATGTTTCATCAGACGGATCCGCTCCGATAATGCAGACGTTCGCATCCGTTCAGAACGGATCCGTCTGCATTATTACTTAGAAAATTTTCTAAGTCAGAAAGTAGCCTGAGCGGATCCGTTCAGACTTTACATTGAAAGTCAATGGGGGACGGATCCGCTTGAAGATTGAGCCATATAGTGTCATCTTCAAGCGGATCCGTCCCCATTGACTTCCATTATAAGTCTGGACGGATCCGCTCGCCTCCGCACGGCCAGGCGGACACCCGAACACTGCAAGCTGTGTTCAGGTGTCCGCTCACTGAGCGGAGCGGAGGCTGAACGCTGGCAGGCGGATGCATTCTCAGTGGATCCACCTCCACTGAGAATGCATTAGGGCCAGACGGATGCGTTCGGGGCCGCTCGTGAGCCCCTTCAAACGGAGCGCACGAGCGGACACCCGAACGCTAGTGTGAAAGTAGCCTAAAGGGATTTTTTTTAAAGCCTGCTGTTTCTCTAGATGACCTTATGCTGATAGTAGTGTTAATAGAGTCTCAAAGGTCTGTAAAAATAGGGTAACTGCTTTTATAGACCCTTGAGACTCTATTACCACTGCTATCAACATAAGGTCACCTAGAGAAAGAGCAAGTTTTTTAAATTATCTTTTTCCTTTAGGTGTTAAAACATAACTTATTTGATTGCTTGAACACCTAAAGGAAATCAAATAAAAAACCTGCTGTTTCTCAAGATGACCTTATGTCGATAGCAGTGGTAATAGAGTCTGAAAGGTCTATAGAAGCAGTTACCCTATTTTTACAGACCTTTGAGGCTCTATTAACACTACTATCATCATAAGGTCATCTAGAGACACAGCAGGTTTTTAAAAAGATTTTTCCTTTAGGTGTTACAGCAATCAAATGAAAGTTATGTTATAACACCTAAAGGAAAAACATAATTAAAAAAAGATGCTGTTTCTCTAAATGACCTGATGTTGATAGTAGTGTTAATAGAGTCTCAAAGGTTTGTAAAAATAGTGTACCTGCTTCTATAGACCTTTGAGACTCTATTACCATGACTTTTAGCATAAGATCATCTGGAGAAACATCAGGTTTTAAAAAAAATAAATAAAATTTCTTTAGGTGTTAGAGCAATCAAATGGAGGGGGAGAAATGTGACATGGGTGAGGATGGGGTTACATGATGGGCCGGAGACAATGACTGTAGTCTGTCTGTGCCATGGACGGGGAGAAATATGACATGGAGGGCTGATGGCTGACATGGGGGTCTGATCTGAGGCATTGGGGCTGTGCTTGTGAGCTGGGGTCTGATGGCTGGTCTGACCTGAGGTGGAATGAAAAATATTGTTTCCTATTATCCTCCTTTAAAACCTAGGTGCGTCTTATGGGACGAACCTACATTTTGGCGCATCCCCCTTCCCCCAGGTGAGCTGAAGGGGGAGGGGGGGGTCTGGGGCACCAAAATGTAGGTTCGCTTGTGTTGGTAAAAAAACCTTGCACCGGCCCTGGGCGCAGGCAAGCGGGGGGGGGCGCACTTGGGCAGCTCAGCCTCTGTTGGTGGTGGACCTTGTCCCAGCCCTGGCTGGCGGGCAAAGAGTTCCGACAAGCCAGCTGTCAGACGCCGGGCAAGGGGGTGACTTTGTGACATAGGCTTCTTACGCTCAAACATGTCCTTTACAGACACCTGACTGTGGGCAGATGAGCAGGAACTGCTCAAGGCGAGAGACGGAGTGACGGATGGTTGAGAGGGGGCAAGGAGGACAGCAGTGGTTGACGTGGCTGAAGATGCTGGACCAGGAGGAGGATAGCGGCTTTGGATTTGTGTGCTGCTTGTACTCATGTGTTGATCCCATAGGCGTTTGTGATGTGCGATCATGTGCCTTCGCAAAGCAGTTGTACCTAGGTGGGTGTTGGACTTCCCACGACTCAGTTTCTTTTGGCACAGTTTGCAAATGGCATCACACAAAAAAAATGCCACACTGCTGAGCTCTGCAATGACGGCATTCTGGTGGTGGCAACAGCATGCATTGATTGGCATGCTGTCTGGCTGATCCCGGCTGCTGATGCATGCTGTCTGACTGTGCCACTAGCTCCTTGCCACGACGTCCCCCTGCTTCCAACTCGTCTCCTCTTCCTCTCTGTCTCCCCATCAGAACTTTACCCCTGTTCTTCTTCTCTTCAAGCGGGCACCAATGTGACATCCACGGACACATCGTCATCATCAACCGCTTCACTTGTATCTGACAACTCAGCAAAGGAAGCAGCAGCGGGTACAACATCATCATCATCACACCGTACGTCCATGTGTGTAATGCTGCATGACTGAGACATATCCCTGTTATCTACATCCTCTGGCAATAATGGTTGCGCATCACTCATTTCTTCCAACTGATGTGTAAATAACTCCTCTGACAGATCAAGTGAAGCGGCTGTGGTGCTAGTGTTGGTGGTGGCAGCGGGCGGGCGACTGTTAACTTGAGAGGTACCCGAAGCTGAGCTGGAGGAGGATGGTGCACCAAGGTAGAAGATTGGGTGTCCTGTGTAAGCCAGTCAACTATGTCCTCAGAATTTTTCAAGTTCAGGGTATGTGGCCTCTGAACACTTGGCATTATTCTAGGGCCAAAGGAAATCACAGCACCACGACCACGACAGCCCCTGCGGGGTGGCCTGCCTCTGCCTGTCATTTTTATTTAGATTAGTTGTAGTATGCATGCAAGGTACTGTGCCACCCGATATGAGTGGTGGGCAGTGGGCACAGTACAGTCTGTGGGCGTGACACTCACTGGCAGGCAACTGCAATTATATTATAGAGAAAAAATTAAATGACTTTTTTTATCTGCAAGGTACTGTGCCACCCGATATGAGTGTTGGGCACTGGCAGTGGGCACAGTACAGTCAGTGGGCCTGACAAACACTGGCAGGCAACTGCAATTATATTACAGAGAAAAAATTAAATGACTTTTTTATCTCTAAGGTACTGTGCCACCCGAGTGGTGTGCACACAGCACAGTCTGTAGGCCTGTGGCCTCTCACACAAGGGCAGGCAACTGCAATATACAGTACAGACCAAAAGTTTGGACACACCTTCTCATTCAAAGAGTTTTCTTTATTTTCATGACTATGAAGGCATCAAAACTATGAATTAACACATGTGGAATTATATACATAACAAACAAGTGTGAAACAACTGAAAATATGTCATATTCTAGGTTCTTCAAAGTAGCCACCTTTTGCTTTGATTACTGCTTTGCACACTCTTGGCATTCTCTTGATGAGCTTCAAGAGGTCTTCCAACAGTCTTGAAGGAGTTCCCAGAGATGCTTAGCACTTGTTGGCCCTTTTGCCTTCACTCTGCGGTCCAGCTCACCCCAAACCATCTCGATTGGGTTCAGGTCCGGTGACTGTGGAGACCAGGTCATCTGGCGCAGCACCCCATCACTCTCCTTCATGGTCAAATAGCCCTTACTTTCAAAGTTTTCCCAATTTTTCGGCTGACTGACTGACCTTCATTTCTTAAAGTAATGATGGCCACTTGTTTTTCTTTACTTAGCTGCTTTTTTCTTGCCATAATACAAATTCTAACAGTCTATTCAGTAGGACTATAAGCTGTGTATCCACCTGACTTCTCCTCAACGCAACTGATGGTCCCAACCCCATTTATAAGGCAAGAAATCCCACTTATTAAACCTGACAGGGCACACCTGTGAAGTGAAAACCATTTCAGGGGACTACCTCTTGAAGCTTATCAAGAGAATGCCAAGAGTGTGCAAAGCAGTAATCAAAGCAAAAGGTGGCTACTTTGAAGAACCTAGAATATGACATATTTTCAGTTGTTTCACACTTGTTTGTTATGTATATAATTCCAAATGTGTTAATTCATAGTTTTAAAGCCTCCAGTGTGAATCTACAATTTTCATAGTCATGAAAATAAAGAAAACTCTTTGAATGAGAAGGTGTGTCCAAACTTTTGGTCTGTACTGTATATATATAAAAAAAAAAAAAAAAAAAGCAGACTGATTTACCAGCCCTAAAAAGGGCTTTTTTGGGGTGCTGTCAGGACGCTGTCCTTACAGCAGATGAGTCTTTGAAGACTGGAGTGGACACAGAACACTGGCCTAGCTAACGATTTCCCAATTAATTCAGCAGCAGCAGCACTCTCCCTGCTCTAACTAACACTGCAGCTTCAGAATGAATCTAAGATGGATGCTGTCCTTGCTTTTTGATAGGAGGTAGGAGGGTCTGGGAGGGAGGGTATGCTGATTGGCTGGAATGTGTCTGCTGACTGTGAGGTACAGGGTCAAAGTTTGCTCAATGATTACGTATAGGGGGCGGACTGAACATCGCATATGTTCGCCCGCTGCGGCGAACGCGAACAAGCGATGTTTGCCGGAAACTGTTCGCCGGCGAATAGTTCGGTACATCTCTATACATAAACAGACTCATAAGCAGTCTGACCACATAAATAGGTTTATACTCTCCCTGACCAAATACACAGGCTTATACACACGCTGACCACATACATAGAACTGCTCAGACAAACAATGACCACATGCATACAGTAGACAAGGCTGACACAATGACCACATGCATACAGTGGAGAGGCTCATACAAACAATGACCACATGCATACAGTAGACAAGGCTGACACAATGATCACATGCATACAGTGGACAGGCTCATACAAACAATGACCACATGCATACAGTGGACAGGCTCACACAATGACCACATGCATACAGTGAACAGGCTCATACAAACAATGACTACATGCATACAGTGGACAGGCTCAAAGAAACAATGACCACATGCATATAGTGGACAGGCTCATACAATGACCACATGCATACAGTGGACCGGCTCATACAAACAATAACCACATGCATACAGTGGACCGGCTCATACAAACAATAACCACATGCATACAGTGGACAGGCTCATACAATGACCACATGCATACAGTGGACAGGCTCATAAAATGACCACATGCATACAGTGGACAGGCTCATACAAACAATGACCACATGCATACAGTGGACAGGCTCATACAAACAATGACCACATGCATGTAGTGGACTGGCTCATACAATGACCACATGCATACAGTGGACATGCTCATACAAACAATGGCCACATGCATACAATGGACAGGCTCATACAAACAATGACCACATGCATACAGTGGACAGGCTCATACAAATAATGACCACATGCATACAGTGGACAGGCTCATACAATGACGACATGCATACAGTGGACAGGCTCATACAAATAATGACCACATGCACTCAGGACACGTGGGAACTGCAAAATTACTGTAAAACTGCATTACTGTGTGGCACAAGTCTGCTCAGGAGAAAAGTCTAGGCCAAGAAGGGACAAAGTAGAAAAGGACTTAAAAACCAAAGGATAATAGCCTCTACCCAGGTATCAAACACCTTTGGGAATCCAGGTGAAGTATTCTTTAGACATGGGCAACCTCACCAAACAACACTGGTTTAAAAGGGACCGGAAGCCAAGTCACCTACCAGTAAGACCTATACAGAACCTAGCCAAACCTATTAACAGTGGAGCAACAGAATTCCTCTAAATATCAAGAGACTGTATTCTGTCAGGATGTTTATGCTGCAACTAAAACCAGCTACAGTAAAAGTCGTGAGTTGTATCCTTCCACTGTCTACCTCATTCTTCAATACCACTACAACTGGTTGTACCACCATAAACGGTACTGGCGTCAGAACAAATTTCATCAAGGGACCCAGCCGCCACAAGCTCCCTAAACACCGCCGTCATCAAGGGCACCTCAACCTCCATCTAGGCTGGTGCTCCCCTACCACAGAGTGTGCCCCGGAGGATTTCGTGCTGTCTTCCTCATCACTGTGCTGCCGGCCCAGGGAGGCTTTCTGCTAACCGTGAGTAACCCGATGAACTGTATTATTATTTCCCCTCATCGGCCCACCGTGCACCTCACGTGTCGCCCCTGCGGTTCTGGCACGCCACATATACAGTGGATAGGCTCATATAAACAATGACCACATGCATACAGTGAACAGTCTCATACAATGACAACATACATACAGTGGACATGCTCATACAAACAATGACCACATGCATACAGTGGACAGGCTCATACAATGACCACATGCATACAGTGGACAGGCTCATACAAACAATGAACACATGCATACAGTGGACAAGTTCATACAAACAATGACCACATGCATACAGTGGACAGGCTCATACAAACAATGACCGCATGCATACAGTGGACAGGCTCATACAATGACAACATGCATACAGTGGACAGTCTCATACAATGACAACATGCATACAGTGGACATGCCCATACAAACAATGACGACATGCATACAGTAGACATGCTCATACAAACAATGACTACATGCAAACAGTGGACAGGCTGATACAAACAATGACCGCATGCATACAGTGGACAGGCTCATACAAACAATGACCACATGCATACAGTGGACAGGCTCATACAATGACCACATGCATACAGTGGACAGGCTCATACAATGACCACATGCATACAGTGGACAGGCTCATACAAACAATGACCACATGCATACAGTGGACAGGCTCATACAAACAATGACCACATGCATACAGTGGACAGGCTCATACAAACAATGACCACATGCATACAGTGGACAGGCTCATACAAATAATGACCACATGCATACAGTGGACAGGCTCATACAAACAATGACCACATGCATACAGTGGACAGGCTCATACAATGACAACATGCATACAGTGGACAGGCTCATACAAACAATGACCACATGCATACAGTGGACAGGCTCATACAAACAATGACCACATGCATACAGTGGACAGGCTCATACAAACAATGACCACATGCATACAGTGGACAGGCTCATACAATGACAACATGCATACAGTGGACATGCTCATACAAACAATGACCACATGCATACAGTGGACAGGCTCATACAATGACAACATGCATACAGTGGACATGCTCATACAAACAATGACCACATGCATACAGTGGGCATGCTCATACAAACAATGACCACATGCATACCGTGGGCATGCTTATACAAACAATGACCACATGCATACAGTGGACAGGCTCATACAATGACCACATGCATACAGTGGACATGCTCATACAAACAATGACCACATGCATACAGTGGGCATGCTCATACAAACAATGACCACATGCATACAGTGGACAGGCTCATACAATGACAACGTGCATACAGTGGGCATGCTCATACAAACAATGACCACATGCATACAGTGGACAGGCTCATACAATGACAACATGCATACAGTACACATGCTCATACAAAAAATTACCACATGCATACAGTGGGCATGCTCATACAAACAATGACCACATGCATACAGTGGACAGGCTCATACAATGACCACATGCATACAGTGGACAGGCTCATACAAACAATAACCACATGCATACAGTGAACAGGCTCATACAAGCAGTGGCCACATGCAAACAGTGGACAGGCTCATACAAACAATGACCACATGCATACAGTGGACAGGCTCATACAAACAATGACCACATGCATACAGTGGAAATGCTCATACAAAACATTGACCACATGCATACAGTGGACAGGCTCATACAAACAATGACCACATGCATACAGAGGACAGGCTCATACAATCAATGACCACATGCATACAGTGGACAGGCTCATACAATGACCACATGCATACAGTGGACAGGCTCATACAATGACCACATGCATACAGTGGACAGGCTCATACAAACAATGACCACATGCATACAGTGGACAGGCTCATACAAACAATGACCACATGCATACAGTGGACAGGCTCATACAAACAATGACCACATGCATACAGTGGACAGGCTCATACAATGACAACATGCATACAGTGGACAGGCTCATACAAACAATGACCACATGCATACAGTGGACAGGCTCATACAAACAATGACCACATGCATACAGTGGACAGGCTCATACAATGACAACATGCATACAGTGGACATGCTCATACAAACAATGACCACATGCATACAGTGGACAGGCTCATACAATGACAACATGCATACAGTGGACATGCTCATACAAACAATGACCACATGCATACAGTGGGCATGCTCATACAAACAATGACCACATGCATACCGTGGGCATGCTTATACAAACAATGACCACATGCATACAGTGGACAGGCTCATACAATGACCACATGCATACAGTGGACATGCTCATACAAACAATGACCACATGCATACAGTGGACAGGCTCATACAATGACAACATGCATACAGTGGACATGCTCATACAAACAATGACCACATGCATACAGTAGACATGCTCATACAAAAAATGACTACATGCAAACAGTGGACAGGCTCATACAAACAATGACCGCATGCATACAGTGGACAGGCTCATACAAACAATGACCACATGCATACAGTGGACAGGCTCATACAATGACCACATGCATACACTGGACAGGCTCATACAAACAATGACCACATGCATACAGTGGGCATGCTCATACAAACAATGACCACATGCATACAGTGGACAGGCTCATACAATGACCACATGCATACAGTGGACATGCTCATACAAACAATGACCACATTCATACAGTGGGCATGCTCATACAAACAATGACCACATGCATACAGTGGACAGGCTCATACAATGACGACGTTCATACAGTGGGCATGCTCATACAAACAATGACCACATGCATACAGTGGACAGGCTCATACAATGACAACATGCATACAGTGGACATGCTCATACAAAAAATGACCACATGCATACAGTGGACATGCTCATACAAAAAATGACTACATGCAAACAGTGGACAGGCTGATACAAACAATGACCGCATGCATACAGTGGACAGGCTCATACAAACAATGACCACATGCATACAGTGGACAGGCTCATACAATGACCACATGCATACAGTGGACAGGCTCATACAAACAATGACCTCATGCATACAGTGGACAGGCTCACACAATGACCACATGCATACAGTGAACAGGCTCATACAAACAATGACCACATGCATACAGTGGACAGGCTCATACAATGACCACATGCATACAGTGGACAGGCTCATACAATGACAACATGCATACAGTGGACATGCTCATACAAACAATGACCACATGCATACAGTGGACAGTCTCATACAATGACAACATTCATACAGTGGATATGCCCATACAAACAATGACGACATGCATACAGTGAACATGCTCATACAAACAATGACTACATGCAAACAGTGGACAGGCTGATACAAACAATGACTGCATGCATACAGTGGACAGGCTCATACAAACAATGACCACATGCATACACTGGACAGGCTCATACAAACAATGACCACATGCATACAGTGGACAGTCTCATACAATGACAACATTCATACAGTGGATATGCCCATACAAACAATGATGACATGCATACAGTGAACATGCTCATACAAACAATGACTACATGCAAACAGTGGACAGGCTGATACAAACAATGACCGCATGCATACAGTGGACAGGCTCATACAAACAATGACCACATGCATACACTGGACAGGCTCATACAAACAATGACCACATGCATACAGTGGACAGGCTCATACAATGACCACATGCATACAGTGGACAGGCTCATACAAACAATGAACACATGCATACAGTGGACAAGTTCATACAAACAATGACCACATGCATACAGTGGACAGGCTCATACAAACAATGACCGCATGCATACAGTGGACAGGCTCATACAATGACAACATGCATACAGTGGACAGTCTCATACAATGACAACATGCATACAGTGGACATGCCCATACAAACAATGACGACATGCATACAGTAGACATGCTCATACAAACAATGACTACATGCAAACAGTGGACAGGCTGATACAAACAATTACCGCATGCATACAGTGGACAGGCTCATACAAACAATGACCACATGCATACATTGGACAGGCTCATACAATGACCACATGCATACAGTGGACAGGCTCATACAATGACCACATGCATACAGTGGACAGGCTCATACAAACAATGACCACATGCATACAGTGGACAGGCTCATACAAACAATGACCACATGCATACAGTGGACAGGCTCATACAAACAATGACCACATGCATACAGTGGACAGGCTCATACAAGCAATGACCACATGCATACAGTGGACAGGCTCATACAAACAATGACCACATGCATACAGCGGACAGGCTCATACAATGACAACATGCATACAGTTGACAGGCTCATACAAACAATGACCACATGCATACAGTGGACAGGCTCATACAAACAATGACCACATGCATACAGTGGACAGGCTCATACAAACAATGACCACATGCATACAGTGGACATGCTCATACAAACAATGACCACATGCATACAGTGGACAGGCTCATACAATGACAACATGCATACAGTGGACATGCTCATACAAACAATGACCACATGCATACAGTGGGCATGCTCATACAAACAATGACCACATGCATACCGTGGGCATGCTTATACAAACAATGACCACATGCATACAGTGGACAGGCTCATACAATGACCACATGCATACAGTGGACATGCTCATACAAACAATGACCACATGCATACAGTGGGCATGCTCATACAAACAATGACCACATGCATACAGTGGACAGGCTCATACAATGACAACGTGCATACAGTGGGCATGCTCATACAAACAATGACCACATGCATACAGTGGACAGGCTCATACAATGACAACATGCATACAGTAGACATGCTCATACAAAAAATTACCACATGCATACAGTGGGCATGCTCATACAAACAAGGACCACATGCATACAGTGGACAGGCTCATACAATGACCACATGCATACAGTGGACAGGCTCATACAAACAATAACCACATGCATACAGTGAACAGGCTCATACAAGCAGTGGCCACATGCAAACAGTGGACAGGCTCATAAAAACAATGACCACATGCATACAGTGGACAGGCTCATACAAACAATGACCACATGCATACAGTGGAAATGCTCATACCAAACATTGACCACATGCATACAGTGGACAGGCTCATACAAACAATGACCACATGCATACAGAGGACAGGCTCATACAATCAATGACCACATGCATACAGTGGACAGGCTCATACAATGACCACATGCATACAGTGGACAGGCTCATACAAACAATGACCACATGCATACAGTGGACAGGCTCATACAAACAATGACCACATGCATACAGTGGACAGGCTCATACAAACAATGACCACATGCATACAGTGGACAGGCTCATACAATGACAACATGCATACAGTGGACAGGCTCATACAAACAATGACCACATGCATACAGTGGACAGGCTCATACAAACAATGACCACATGCATACAGTGGATAGGCTCATACAAACAATGACCACATGCATACAGTGGACAGGCTCATACAATGACAACATGCATACAGTGGACATGCTCATACAAACAATGACCACATGCATACAGTGGACAGGCTCATACAATGACAACGTGCATACAGTGGACATGCTCATACAAACAATGACCACATGCATACAGTGGGCATGCTCATACAAACAATGACCACATGCATACAGTGGACAGGCTCATACAATGACAACGTGCATACAGTGGGCATGCTCATACAAACAATGACCACATGCATACAGTGGACAGGCTCATACAATGACAACATGCATACAGTGGACATGCTTATACAAAAAATTACCACATGCATACAGTGGGCATGCTCATACAAACAATGACCACATGCATACAGTGGACAGGCTCATACAATGACCACATGCATACAGTGGACAGGCTCATACAAACAATAACCACATGCATACAGTGAACAGGCTCATACAAGCAGTGGCCACATGCAAACAGTGGACAGGCTCATACAAACAATGACCACATGCATACAGTGGAAATGCTCATACAAAACATTGACCACATGCATACAGTGGACAGGCTCATACAAACAATGACCACATGCATACAGTGGACAGGCTCATACAAACAATGATCACATGCATACAGTGGACAGGCTCATACAAACAATGACCACATGCATACAGTGGACAGGCTCATACAAACAATGACCACATGCATACAGTGGACAGGCTCATACAAACAATGACCACATGCATACAGTGGACAGGCTCATACAATGACAACATGCATACAGTGGACAGGCTCATACAAACAATGACCACATGCATACAGTGGACAGGCTCATACAAACAATGACCACATGCATACAGTGGACAGGCTCATACAAACAATGACCACATGCATACAGTGGACAGGCTCATACAATGATAACATGCATACAGTGGACATGCTCATACAAACAATGACCACATGCATACAGTGGACAGGCTCATACAATGACAACATGCATACAGTGGACATGCTCATACAAACAATGACCACATGCATACAGTGGGCATGCTCATACAAACAATGACCACATGCATACCGTGGGCATGCTTATACAAACAATGACCACATGCATACAGTGGACAGGCTCATACAATGACCACATGCATACAGTGGACATGCTCATACAAACAATGACCACATGCATACAGTGGGCATGCTCATACAAACAATGACCACATGCATACAGTGGACAGGCTCATACAATGACAACGTGCATACAGTGGGCATGCTCATACAAACAATGACCACATGCATACAGTGGACAGGCTCATACAATGACAACATGCATACAGTAGACATGCTCATACAAAAAATTACCACATGCATACAGTGGGCATGCTCATACAAACAATGACCACATGCATACAGTGGACAGGCTCATACAATGACCACATGCATACAGTGGACAGGCTCATACAAACAATAACCACATGCATACAGTGAACAGGCTCATACAAGCAGTGGCCACATGCATACAGTGGACATGCTCATACAAACAATGACCACATGCATACAGTGGACAGGCTCATACAAACAATGACCACATGCATACAGTGGAAATGCTCATACAAAACATTGACCACATGCATACAGTGGACAGGCTCATACAAACAATGACCACATGCATACAGTGGAAATGCTCATACAAAACATTGACCACATGCATACAGTGGACAGGCTCATACAAACAATGACCACATGCATACAGTGGAAATGCTCATACAAAACATTGACCACATGCATACAGTGGACAGGCTCATACAATCAATGACCACATGCATACAGTGGACAGGCTCATACAATGACCACATGCATACAGTGGACAGGCTCATACAAACAATGACCACATGCATACAGTGGACAGGCTCATACAAACAATGACCACATGCATACAGTGGACAGGCTCATACAAACAATGACCACATGCATACAGTGGACAGGCTCATACAATGACAACATGCATACAGTGGACATGCTCATACAAACAATGACCACATGCATACAGTGGACAGGCTCATACAATGACCACATGCATACAGTGGACAGGCTCATACAAACAATGACCACGTGCATACAGTGGACAGGCTCATACAAACAATGACCACATGCATACAGTGGACAGGCTCATACAAACAATGACCACATGCATACAGTGGACAGGGTCATACAAACAATGACCACATGCATACAGTGGACAGGCTCATACAAACAATGACCACATGCATACAGCGGACAGGCTCATACAATGACAACATGCATACAGTGGACAGGCTCATACAAACAATGACCACATGCATACAGTGGACAGGCTCATACAAACAATGACCACATGCATACAGTGGACAGGCTCATACAAACAATGACCACATGCATACAGTGGACAGGCTCATACAATGACAACATGCATACAGTGGACATGCTCATACAAACAATGACCACATGCATACAGTGGGCATGCTCATACAAACAATGACCACATGCATACCGTGGGCATGCTTATACAAACAATGACCACATGCATACAGTGGACAGGCTCATACAATGACCACATGCATACAGTGGACATGCTCATACAAACAATGACCACATGCATACAGTGGGCATGCTCATACAAACAATGACCACATGCATACAGTGGACAGGCTCATACAATGACAACGTGCATACAGTGGACATGCTCATACAAACAATGACCACATGCATACAGTGGACAGGCTCATACAATGACAACATGCATACAGTAGACATGCTCATACAAAAAATTACCACATGCATACAGTGGGCATGCTCATACAAACAATGACCACATGCATACAGTGGACAGGCTCATACAATGACCACATGCATACAGTGGACAGGCTCATACAAACAATAACCACATGCATACAGTGAACAGGCTCATACAAGCAGTGGCCACATGCAAACAGTGGACAGGCTCATAAAAACAATGACCACATGCATACAGTGGACAGGCTCATACAAACAATGACCACATGCATACAGTGGAAATGCTCATACAAAACATTGACCACATGCATACAGTGGACAGGCTCATACAAACAATGACCACATGCATACAGAGGACAGGCTCATACAATCAATGACCACATGCATACAGTGGACAGGCTCATACAAACAATGACCACATGCATACAGTGGACAGGCTCATACAATGACCACATGCATACAGTGGACATGCTCATACAAACAATGACCACATGCATACAGTGGACAGGCTCATACAAACAATGACCACATGCATACAGTGGACAGGCTCATACAATGACAACATGCATACAGTGGACAGGCTCATACAAACAATGACCACATGCATACAGTGGACAGGCTCATACAAACAATGACCACATGCATACAGTGGATAGGCTCATACAAACAATGACCACATGCATACAGTGGACAGGCTCATACAATGACAACATCTATACAGTGGACATGCTCATACAAACAATGACCACATGCATACAGTGGACAGGCTCATACAATGACAACGTGCATACAGTGGACATGCTCATACAAACAATGACCACATGCATACAGTGGGCATGCTCATACAAACAATGACCACATGCATACAGTGGACAGGCTCATACAATGACAACGTGCATACAGTGGGCATGCTCATACAAACAATGACCACATGCATACAGTGGACAGGCTCATACAATGACAACATGCATACAGTGGACATGCTTATACAAAAAATTACCACATGCATACAGTGGGCATGCTCATACAAACAATGACCACATGCATACAGTGGACAGGCTCATACAATGACCACATGCACACAGTGGACAGGCTCATACAAACAATAACCACATGCATACAGTGAACAGGCTCATACAAGCAGTGGCCACATGCAAACAGTGGACAGGCTCATACAAACAATGACCACATGCATACAGTGGAAATGCTCATACAAAACATTGACCACATGCATACAGTGGACAGGCTCATACAAACAATGACCACATGCATACAGTGGACAGGCTCATACAAACAATGACCACATGCATACAGTGGACAGGCTCATACAAACAATGACCACATGCATACAGTGGACAGGCTCATACAAACAATGACCACATGCATACAGTGGACAGGCTCATACAAACAATGACCACATGCATACAGTGGACAGACTCATACAATGACAACATGCATACAGTGGACATGCTCATACAAACAATGACCACATGCATACAGTGGACAGGCTCATACAATGACAACATGCATACAGTGGACATGCTCATACAAACAATGACCACATGCATACAGTGGGCATGCTCATACAAACAATGACCACATGCATACAGTGGACAGGCTCATACAATGACCACATGCATACAGTGGACAGGCTCATACAAACAATAACCACATGCATACAGTGAACAGGCTCATACAAGCAGTGGCCACATGCAAACAGTGGACAGGCTCATAAAAACAATGACCACATGCATACAGTGGACAGGCTCATACAAACAATGACCACATGCATACAGTGGAAATGCTCATACAAAACATTGACCACATGCATACAGTGGACAGGCTCATACAAACAATGACCACATGCATACAGAGGACAGGCTCATACAATCAATGACCACATGCATACAGTGGACAGGCTCATACAAACAATGACCACATGCATACAGTGGACAGGCTCATACAATGACCACATGCATACAGTGGACATGCTCATACAAACAATGACCACATGCATACAGTGGACAGGCTCATACAAACAATGACCACATGCATACAGTGGACAGGCTCATACAATGACAACATGCATACAGTGGACAGGCTCATACAAACAATGACCACATGCATACAGTGGACAGGCTCATACAAACAATGACCACATGCATACAGTGGATAGGCTCATACAAACAATGACCACATGCATACAGTGGACAGGCTCATACAATGACAACATCTATACAGTGGACATGCTCATACAAACAATGACCACATGCATACAGTGGACAGGCTCATACAATGACAACGTGCATACAGTGGACATGCTCATACAAACAATGACCACATGCATACAGTGGACAGGCTCATACAATGACAACGTGCATACAGTGGGCATGCTCATACAAACAATGACCACATGCATACAGTGGACAGGCTCATACAATGACAACATGCATACAGTGGACATGCTTATACAAAAAATTACCACATGCATACAGTGGGCATGCTCATACAAACAATGACCACATGCATACAGTGGACAGGCTCATACAATGACCACATGCATACAGTGGACAGGCTCATACAAACAATAACCACATGCATACAGTGAACAGGCTCATACAAGCAGTGGCCACATGCAAACAGTGGACAGGCTCATACAAACAATGACCACATGCATACAGTGGAAATGCTCATACAAAACATTGACCACATGCATACAGTGGACAGGCTCATACAAACAATGACCACATGCATACAGTGGACAGGCTCATACAAACAATGACCACATGCATACAGTGGACAGGCTCATACAAACAATGACCACATGCATACAGTGGACAGGCTCATACAAACAATGACCACATGCATACAGTGGACAGGCTCATACAAACAATGACCACATGCATACAGTGGACAGACTCATACAATGACAACATGCATACAGTGGACATGCTCATACAAACAATGACCACATGCATACAGTGGACAGGCTCATACAATGACAACATGCATACAGTGGACATGCTCATACAAACAATGACCACATGCATACAGTGGGCATGCTCATACAAACAATGACCACATGCATACCGTGGGCATGCTTATACAAACAATGACCACATGCATACAGTGGACAGGCTCATACAATGACCACATGCATACAGTGGACATGCTCATACAAACAATGACCACATGCATACAGTGGGCATGCTCATACAAACAATGACCACATGCATACCGTGGGCATGCTTATACAAACAATGACCACATGCATACAGTGGACAGGCTCATACAAACAATGACCACATGCATACAGTGGACAGGCTCATACAAACAATGACCACATGCATACAGTGGACAGGCTCATACAATGACAACATGCATACAGTGGACAGGCTCATACAAACAATGACCACATGCATACAGTGGACAGGCTCATACAAACAATGACCACATGCATACAGTGGACAGGCTCATACAAACAATGACCACATGCATACAGTGGACAGGCTCATACAATGATAACATGCATACAGTGGACATGCTCATACAAACAATGACCACATGCATACAGTGGACAGGCTCATACAATGACAACATGCATACAGTGGACATGCTCATACAAACAATGACCACATGCATACAGTGGGCATGCTCATACAAACAATGACCACATGCATACCGTGGGCATGCTTATACAAACAATGACCACATGCATACAGTGGACAGGCTCATACAATGACCACATGCATACAGTGGACATGCTCATACAAACAATGACCACATGCATACAGTGGGCATGCTCATACAAACAATGACCACATGCATACAGTGGACAGGCTCATACAATGACAACGTGCATACAGTGGACATGCTCATACAAACAATGACCACATGCATACAGTGGACAGGCTCATACAATGACAACATGCATACAGTAGACATGCTCATACAAAAAATTACCACATGCATACAGTGGGCATGCTCATACAAACAATGACCACATGCATACAGTGGACAGGCTCATACAATGACCACATGCATACAGTGGACAGGCTCATACAAACAATAACCACATGCATACAGTGAACAGGCTCATACAAGCAGTGGCCACATGCATACAGTGGACATGCTCATACAAACAATGACCACATGCATACAGTGGACAGGCTCATACAAACAATGACCACATGCATACAGTGGAAATGCTCATACAAAACATTGACCACATGCATACAGTGGACAGGCTCATACAAACAATGACCACATGCATACAGTGGAAATGCTCATACAAAACATTGACCACATGCATACAGTGGACAGGCTCATACAAACAATGACCACATGCATACAGTGGAAATGCTCATACAAAACATTGACCACATGCATACAGTGGACAGGCTCATACAATCAATGACCACATGCATACAGTGGACAGGCTCATACAATGACCACATGCATACAGTGGACAGGCTCATACAAACAATGACCACATGCATACAGTGGACAGGCTCATACAAACAATGACCACATGCATACAGTGGACAGGCTCATACAAACAATGACCACATGCATACAGTGGACAGGCTCATACAATGACAACATGCATACAGTGGACATGCTCATACAAACAATGACCACATGCATACAGTGGACAGGCTCATACAATGACCACATGCATACAGTGGACAGGCTCATACAAACAATGACCACGTGCATACAGTGGACAGGCTCATACAAACAATGACCACATGCATACAGTGGACAGGCTCATACAAACAATGACCACATGCATACAGTGGACAGGCTCATACAAACAATGACCACATGCATACAGTGGACAGGCTCATACAAACAATGACCACATGCATACAGCGGACAGGCTCATACAATGACAACATGCATACAGTGGACAGGCTCATACAAACAATGACCACATGCATACAGTGGACAGGCTCATACAAACAATGACCACATGCATACAGTGGACAGGCTCATACAAACAATGACCACATGCATACAGTGGACAGGCTCATACAATGACAACATGCATACAGTGGACATGCTCATACAAACAATGACCACATGCATACAGTGGGCATGCTCATACAAACAATGACCACATGCATACCGTGGGCATGCTTATACAAACAATGACCACATGCATACAGTGGACAGGCTCATACAATGACCACATGCATACAGTGGACATGCTCATACAAACAATGACCACATGCATACAGTGGGCATGCTCATACAAACAATGACCACATGCATACAGTGGACAGGCTCATACAATGACAACGTGCATACAGTGGGCATGCTCATACAAACAATGACCACATGCATACAGTGGACAGGCTCATACAATGACAACATGCATACAGTAGACATGCTCATACAAAAAATTACCACATGCATACAGTGGGCATGCTCATACAAACAATGACCACATGCATACAGTGGACAGGCTCATACAATGACCACATGCATACAGTGGACAGGCTCATACAAACAATAACCACATGCATACAGTGAACAGGCTCATACAAGCAGTGGCCACATGCAAACAGTGGACAGGCTCATAAAAACAATGACCACATGCATACAGTGGACAGGCTCATACAAACAATGACCACATGCATACAGTGGAAATGCTCATACAAAACATTGACCACATGCATACAGTGGACAGGCTCATACAAACAATGACCACATGCATACAGAGGACAGGCTCATACAATCAATGACCACATGCATACAGTGGACAGGCTCATACAAACAATGACCACATGCATACAGTGGACAGGCTCATACAATGACCACATGCATACAGTGGACATGCTCATACAAACAATGACCACATGCATACAGTGGACAGGCTCATACAAACAATGACCACATGCATACAGTGGACAGGCTCATACAATGACAACATGCATACAGTGGACAGGCTCATACAAACAATGACCACATGCATACAGTGGACAGGCTCATACAAACAATGACCACATGCATACAGTGGATAGGCTCATACAAACAATGACCACATGCATACAGTGGACAGGCTCATACAATGACAACATCTATACAGTGGACATGCTCATACAAACAATGACCACATGCATACAGTGGACAGGCTCATACAATGACAACGTGCATACAGTGGACATGCTCATACAAACAATGACCACATGCATACAGTGGGCATGCTCATACAAACAATGACCACATGCATACAGTGGACAGGCTCATACAATGACAACGTGCATACAGTGGGCATGCTCATACAAACAATGACCACATGCATACAGTGGACAGGCTCATACAATGACAACATGCATACAGTGGACATGCTTATACAAAAAATTACCACATGCATACAGTGGGCATGCTCATACAAACAATGACCACATGCATACAGTGGACAGGCTCATACAATGACCACATGCATACAGTGGACAGGCTCATACAAACAATAACCACATGCATACAGTGAACAGGCTCATACAAGCAGTGGCCACATGCAAACAGTGGACAGGCTCATACAAACAATGACCACATGCATACAGTGGAAATGCTCATACAAAACATTGACCACATGCATACAGTGGACAGGCTCATACAAACAATGACCACATGCATACAGTGGACAGGCTCATACAAACAATGACCACATGCATACAGTGGACAGGCTCATACAAACAATGACCACATGCATACAGTGGACAGGCTCATACAAACAATGACCACATGCATACAGTGGACAGGCTCATACAAACAATGACCACATGCATACAGTGGACAGACTCATACAATGACAACATGCATACAGTGGACATGCTCATACAAACAATGACCACATGCATACAGTGGACAGGCTCATACAATGACAACATGCATACAGTGGACATGCTCATACAAACAATGACCACATGCATACAGTGGGCATGCTCATACAAACAATGACCACATGCATACAGTGGACAGGCTCATACAATGACCACATGCATACAGTGGACAGGCTCATACAAACAATAACCACATGCATACAGTGAACAGGCTCATACAAGCAGTGGCCACATGCAAACAGTGGACAGGCTCATAAAAACAATGACCACATGCATACAGTGGACAGGCTCATACAAACAATGACCACATGCATACAGTGGAAATGCTCATACAAAACATTGACCACATGCATACAGTGGACAGGCTCATACAAACAATGACCACATGCATACAGAGGACAGGCTCATACAATCAATGACCACATGCATACAGTGGACAGGCTCATACAAACAATGACCACATGCATACAGTGGACAGGCTCATACAATGACCACATGCATACAGTGGACATGCTCATACAAACAATGACCACATGCATACAGTGGACAGGCTCATACAAACAATGACCACATGCATACAGTGGACAGGCTCATACAATGACAACATGCATACAGTGGACAGGCTCATACAAACAATGACCACATGCATACAGTGGACAGGCTCATACAAACAATGACCACATGCATACAGTGGATAGGCTCATACAAACAATGACCACATGCATACAGTGGACAGGCTCATACAATGACAACATCTATACAGTGGACATGCTCATACAAACAATGACCACATGCATACAGTGGACAGGCTCATACAATGACAACGTGCATACAGTGGACATGCTCATACAAACAATGACCACATGCATACAGTGGGCATGCTCATACAAACAATGACCACATGCATACAGTGGACAGGCTCATACAATGACAACGTGCATACAGTGGGCATGCTCATACAAACAATGACCACATGCATACAGTGGACAGGCTCATACAATGACAACATGCATACAGTGGACATGCTTATACAAAAAATTACCACATGCATACAGTGGGCATGCTCATACAAACAATGACCACATGCATACAGTGGACAGGCTCATACAATGACCACATGCATACAGTGGACAGGCTCATACAAACAATAACCACATGCATACAGTGAACAGGCTCATACAAGCAGTGGCCACATGCAAACAGTGGACAGGCTCATACAAACAATGACCACATGCATACAGTGGAAATGCTCATACAAAACATTGACCACATGCATACAGTGGACAGGCTCATACAAACAATGACCACATGCATACAGTGGACAGGCTCATACAAACAATGACCACATGCATACAGTGGACAGGCTCATACAAACAATGACCACATGCATACAGTGGACAGGCTCATACAAACAATGACCACATGCATACAGTGGACAGGCTCATACAAACAATGACCACATGCATACAGTGGACAGACTCATACAATGACAACATGCATACAGTGGACATGCTCATACAAACAATGACCACATGCATACAGTGGACAGGCTCATACAATGACAACATGCATACAGTGGACATGCTCATACAAACAATGACCACATGCATACAGTGGGCATGCTCATACAAACAATGACCACATGCATACCGTGGGCATGCTTATACAAACAATGACCACATGCATACAGTGGACAGGCTCATACAATGACCACATGCATACAGTGGACATGCTCATACAAACAATGACCACATGCATACAGTGGGCATGCTCATACAAACAATGACCACATGCATACAGTGGACAGGCTCATACAATGACAACGTGCATACAGTGGGCATGCTCATACAAACAATGACCACATGCATACAGTGGACAGGCTCATACAATGACAACATGCATACAGTAGACATGCTCATACAAAAAATTACCACATGCATACAGTGGGCATGCTCATACAAACAATGACCACATGCATACAGTGGACAGGCTCATACAATGACCACATGCATACAGTGTACAGGCTCATACAAACAATAACCACATGCATACAGTGAACAGGCTCATACAAGCAGTGGCCACATGCATACAGTGGACATGCTCATACAAACAATGACCACATGCATACAGTGGACAGGCTCATACAAACAATGACCACATGCATACAGTGGAAATGCTCATACAAAACATTGACCACATGCATACAGTGGACAGGCTCATACAAACAATGACCACATGCATACAGAGGACAGGCTCATACAATCAATGACCACATGCATACAGTGGACAGGCTCATACAATGACCACATGCATACAGTGGACAGGCTCATACAAACAATGACCACATGCATACAGTGGACAGGCTCATACAAACAATGACCACATGCATACAGTGGACAGGCTCATACAAACAATGACCACATGCATACAGTGGACAGGCTCATACAATGACAACATGCATACAGTGGACAGGCTCATACAAACAATGACCACATGCATACAGTGGACAGGCTCATACAAACAATGACCACATGCATACAGTGGACAGGCTCATACAAACAATGACCACATGCATACAGTGGACAGGCTCATACAATGACAACATGCATACAGTGGACATGCTCATACAAACAATGACCACATGCATACAGTGGACAGGCTCATACAATGACAACGTGCATACAGTGGACATGCTCATACAAACAATGACCACATGCATACAGTGGGTATGCTCATACAAACAATGACCACATGCATACAGTGGACAGGCTCACACAATGACAACGTGCATACAGTGGGCTTGCTCATACAAACAATGACCACATGCATACAGTGGACAGGCTCATACAATGACAACATGCATACAGTGGACATGCTTATACAAAAAATTACCACATGCATACAGTGGGCATGCTCATACAAACAATGACCACATGCATACAGTGGACAGGCTCATACAATGACCACATGCATACAGTGGACAGGCTTATACAAACAATAACCACATGCATACAGTGAACAGGCTCATACAAGCAGTGGCCACATGCAAACAGTGGACAGGCTCATACAAACAATGACCACATGCATACAGTGGAAATGCTCATACAAAACATTGACCACATGCATACAGTGGACAGGCTCATACAAACAATGACCACATGCATACAGAGGACAGGCTCATACAATCAATGACCACATGCATACAGTGGACAGGCTCATACAAACAATGGCTACATGCATACAGTGGACAGGCTCATACAAACAATGACCACATGCATACAGTGGACAGGCTCATACAAACAATGACCATATGCATACAGTGTACAGGCTCATACAATGACCACATGCATACAGTGGACATGCTCATACAAACAATGACCACATGCATACAGTGGACAGGCTCATACAAACAATGACCGCATGCATACAGTGGACAGGCTCATACAATGACCACATGCATACAGTGGACATGCTCATACAAACAATGACCACATGCATACAGTGGACAGGCTCATACAAACAATGACCACATGCATACAGTGGACAGGCTCATACAAACAATGACCACATGCATACAGTGGACAGGCTCATACAATGACAACATGCATACAGTGGACAGGCTCATACAAACAATGACCACATGCATACAGTGGACAGGCTCATACAACAATGACCACATGCATACAGTGGACAGGCTCATACAAACAATGACCACATGCATACAGTGGACAGGCTCATACAATGACAACATGCATACAGTGGACATGCTCATACAAACAATGACCACATGCATACAGTGGGCATGCTCATACAAACAATGACCACATGCATACCGTGGGCATGCTTATACAAACAATGACCACATGCATACAGTGGACAGGCTCATACAATGACCACATGCATACAGTGGACATGCTCATACAAACAATGACCACATGCATACAGTGGACAGGCTCATACAATGACAACGTGCATACAGTGGGCATGCTCATACAAACAATGACCACATGCATACAGTGGACAGGCTCATACAATGACAACATGCATACAGTAGACATGCTCATACAAAAAATTACCACATGCATACAGTGGGCATGCTCATACAAACAATGACCACATGCATACAGTGGACAGGCTCATACAATGACCACATGCATACAGTGGACAGGCTCATACAAACAATAACCACATGCATACAGTGGACAGGCTCATACAAGCAGTGGCCACATGCAAACAGTGGACAGGCTCATACATACAATGACCACATGCATACAGTGGACAGGCTCATACAAACAATGACCACATGCATACAGTGGACAGGCTCATACAAACAATGACCATATGCATACAGTGTACAGGCTCATACAATGACCACATGCATACAGTGGACATGCTCATACAAACAATGACCACATGCATACAGTGGACAGGCTCATACAAACAATGACCGCATGCATACAGTGGACAGGCTCATACAATGACCACATGCATACAGTGGACATGCTCATACAAACAATGACCACATGCATACAGTGGACAGGCTCATACAAACAATGACCACATGCATACAGTGGACAGGCTCATACAAACAATGACCACATGCATACAGTGGACAGGCTCATACAATGACAACATGCATACAGTGGACAGGCTCATACAAACAATGACCACATGCATACAGTGGACAGGCTCATACAACAATGACCACATGCATACAGTGGACAGGCTCATACAAACAATGACCACATGCATACAGTGGACAGGCTCATACAATGACAACATGCATACAGTGGACATGCTCATACAAACAATGACCACATGCATACAGTGGGCATGCTCATACAAACAATGACCACATGCATACCGTGGGCATGCTTATACAAACAATGACCACATGCATACAGTGGACAGGCTCATACAATGACCACATGCATACAGTGGACATGCTCATACAAACAATGACCACATGCATACAGTGGACAGGCTCATACAATGACAACGTGCATACAGTGGGCATGCTCATACAAACAATGACCACATGCATACAGTGGACAGGCTCATACAATGACAACATGCATACAGTAGACATGCTCATACAAAAAATTACCACATGCATACAGTGGGCATGCTCATACAAACAATGACCACATGCATACAGTGGACAGGCTCATACAATGACCACATGCATACAGTGGACAGGCTCATACAAACAATAACCACATGCATACAGTGAACAGGCTCATACAAGCAGTGGCCACATGCAAACAGTGGACAGGCTCATACAAACAATGACCACATGCATACAGTGGAAATGCTCATACAAAACATTGACCACATGCATACAGTGGACAGGCTCATACAAACAATGACCACATGCATACAGAGGACAGGCTCATACAATCAATGACCACATGCATACAGTGGACAGGCTCATACAATGACCACATGCATACAGTGGACAGGCTCATACAAACAATGACCACATGCATACAGTGGACAGGCTCATACAAACAATGACCACATGCATACAGTGGACAGGCTCATACAAACAATGACCCCATGCATACAGTGGACAGGCTCATACAATGACAACATGCATACAGTGGACAGGCTCATACAAACAATGACCACATGCATACAGTGGACAGGCTCATACAATGACAACATGCATACAGTGGACATGCTCATACAAACAATGACCACATGCATACAGTGGGCATGCTCATACAATCAATGACCACATGCATACAGTGGACAGGCTCATACAATGACCACATGCATACAGTGGACAGGCTCATACAAACAATGACCACATGCATACAGTGGACAGGCTCATACAAACAATGACCACATGCATACTGTGGACAGGCTCATACAAACAATGACCACATGCATACAGTGGACAGGCTCATACAATGACAACATGCATACAGTGGACAGGCTCATACAAACAATGACCACATGCATACAGTGGGCATGCTCATACAAACAATGACCACATGCATACAGTGGACAGGCTCATACAATGACAACGTGCATACAGTGGGCATGCTCATACAAACAATGACCACATGCATACAGTGGACAGGCTCATACAATGACAACATGCATACAGTGGACATGCTCATACAAAAAATTACCACATGCATACAGTGGGCATGCTCATACAAACAATGACCATATGCATACAGTGGACAGGCTCATACAATGACCACATGCATACAGTGGACAGGCTCATACAAACAATAACCACATGCATACAGTGGACAGGCTCATACAATCAATGACCACATGCAAACAGTGGACAGGCTCATACAAACAATGACCGCATGCATACAGTGGACAGGCTCATACAAGCAGTGGCCACATGCAAACAGTGGACAGGCTCATACAAACAATGACCACATGCATACAGTGGAAATGCTCATACAAAACATTGACCACATGCATACAGTGGACAGGCTCATACAAACAATGACCACATGCATACAGAGGACAGGCTCATACAATCAATGACCACATGCATACAGTGGACAGGCTCATACAAACAATGACCACATGCATACAGTGGACAGGCTCATACAAACAATGACCACATGCATACAGTGGACAGGCTCATACAAACAATGACCACATGCATACAGTGGACAGGCTCATACAATGACAACATGCATACAGTGGACAGGCTCATACAAACAATGACCACATGCATACAGTGGACAGGCTCATACAATGACAACATGCATACAGTGGACATGCTCATACAAACAATGACCACATGCATACAGTGGGCATGCTCATACAATCAATGACCACATGCATACAGTGGACAGGGTCATACAATGACCACATGCATACAGTGGACAGGCTCATACAAACAATGACCACATGCATACAGTGGACAGGCTCATACAAACAATGACCACATGCATACAGTGGACAGGCTCATACAAACAATGACCACATGCATACAGTGGACAGGCTCATACAATGACAACATGCATACAGTGGACAGGCTCATACAAACAATGACCACATGCATACAGTGGACAGGCTCATACAATGACCACATGCATACAGTGGACATGCTCATACAAACAATGACCACATGCATACAGTGGGCATGCTCATACAAACAATGACCACATGCATACCGTGGACATGCTCATACAAACAATGACCACATGCATACAGTGGACAGGCTCATACAATGACCACATGCATACAGTGGACATGCTCATACAAACAATGACCACATGCATACAGTGGACAGGCTCATACAATGACAACGTGCATACAGTGGGCATGCTCATACAAACAATGACCACATGCATACAGTGGACAGGCTCATACAATGACCACATGCATACAGTGGACATGCTCATACAAAAAATTACCACATGCATACAGTGGGCATGCTCATACAAACAATGACCACATGCATACAGTGGACAGGCTCATACAATGACCACATGCATACAGTGGACAGGCTCATACAAACAATAACCACATGCATACAGTGGACAGGCTCATACAATCAATGACCACATGCAAACAGTGGACAGGCTCATACAAACAATGACCGCATGCATACAGTGGACAGGCTCATACAAGCAGTGGCCACATGCAAACAGTGGACAGGCTCATACAAACAATGACCACATGCATACAGTGGAAATGCTCATACAAAACATTGACCACATGCATACAGTGGACAGGCTCATACAAACAATGACCACATGCATACAGAGGACAGGCTCATACAATCAATGACCACATGCATACAGTGGACAGGCTCATACAAACAATGGCTACATGCATACAGTGGACAGGCTCATACAAACAATGACCACATGCATACAGTGGACAGGCTCATACAAACAATGACCACATGCATACAGTGGACAGGCTCATACAAACAATGACCACATGCATACAGTGGACAGGCTCATACAATGACCACATGCATACAGTGGACATGCTCATACAAACAATGACCACATGCATACAGTGGACAGGCTCATACAAACAATGACCACATGCATACAGTGGACAGGCTCATACAATGACCACATGCATACAGTGGACATGCTCATACAAACAATGACCACATGCATACAGTGGACAGGCTCATACAAACAATGACCGCATGCATACAGTGGACAGGCTCATACAAAGACCACATGCATACAGTGGACATGCTCATACAAACAATGACCACATGCATACAGTGGACAGGCTCATACAAACAATGACCACATGCATACATTGGACAGGCTCATACAAACAATGACCACATGCATATAGTGGACAGGCTCATACAATGACCATATGCATACAGTGGATAGGCTCCTCTGGTAGGCTAGTGTTTCTTCTGCCTACCAGAGGAGATTATTCTAATTCTTTATCTATATAGAAAATGAGCATGTCCACTTTTGACATAATGTCAATATTTATTGATATCATAGATTGTAAGATTTGTTGATTTATTTTGTTACTCTAATAATCTTTGATTTTATCTGTACATTTATGCTTTGATTAAAAAGTGCTGTGGAATATGTTGTTGATGCATAAATAAAGATTACGGTATTCTTTTTGAATACACCCTATTCTGGTTTCAAGTGATTTGCACCAAAGTCAGCAACAAAAGAAATTAGTTTCAAATGGGATCCTATGCAGAACCTTTTGGACCCATTATTTGGTCAGAACTGGGGCCTAACAAATGGTCCCCTGGTGCTCTCATGGGACTAATGTATCATTCTGGTATTCCTATGATAATGGAAGCAACAGATTTCTTAGAATCTTTTGTATAAAATGTATTTTCCATCTTATTTATTGCAGGCAGTGTTTGGACCCCTAGTCTGTGAGGCTACTTTCACACCTGCGTTTTTGCCGGATCCGGCAGGGTTCAGCAAAACGCTTCTGTTACTGATAATACAACCATCTGCATCCATTATGAACAGATCCAGTTGTATTATCTTTAACATAGCCAAAACAGATCCGCCATGAACGCCATTTAAAATCAATGGAGAACGGATCAGTTTTCTATTGTGTCAGAGAAATCTGCATCCCAGGACGGAAAGCAGACCGCAGCATGCTGAGGTCTCCTCTCCAGTATGGGAATGCAATCAAACAGAACGGAAAGCATTTTGGAGCATTCCGTTCTGTTCTGTTACGTTTTGTCCTTATTGACAATGAATGGGGACAAAATGGAAGCGTTTTTTTCTGGTATTGAGACCCTATGATGGATCTCAATACCGTAAAATAGAAACACTAGTGTGAAAGTAGCCTTATGCTCTCTTATGTATAAGAGGAAGGGATATTACATATTTGCTGTGAAAGCAATTAGCTACTCAGAGCGGTCTTGTAATTTATCTTTGTATCAATACATTCCAGCCAGTCTCAGCATTTGGAAGAATCTCAGACATACATTTGCTGACAAGGTGAACTAGCAAACATTAAAAAAAAAAAACGGTATGAGGATTCTGCATTACACAGAGAATTGTATTTTCTTGTAACAGCTTCTCCTATCACCACAAAATTTAGGCAGACTTGTAGCCCTCTTTTCTCAAATACACACTCCCCCTGGCAATGTCTTGACTATCTTTTTATTTGAAACCTGAGATTTTTACTCGCTACAAAAATCTGCTTTTCTTATTTTAATAGGTAGCATCAGATTAACCTAAACATTATTCCCCTCCCCCATCATTCCCTGCAGATGCTGTACGCTCTAATCTCTGCGGATTCTTGGAAATGTCCTCCTGGATGTTTAAGATATATGGAGATGTTGTTAGCAAGCAAAGCCACAATCTCAACAGGGGTGAGAATAAATAATCAGGATAATGCGTGGATTTATTTTTTCGGCTATGATTTCATTTAAAGCATAAATTGTGAGAGACGGAGAGAAGATGGGAAATATACATGTGAGAAGACATTTATTTTGAAATATGCACGCCATAGACGTTGTTTGCGAATTTGGGTTTATTTTCCTCTGATGTTGTGATATTCCATATTTCTCAATATGAAATAAGAGCTTGTGACATAGTCCCAAAATAATTAGTCACTGTTATGGTTTATATCATAGAGCAGGGATGGCCAACCTGCGGCTCTCCAGATGCTGTAAAATTACAACTCCCACCATGCCCTGCTGTAGGCTAATAGCTGAAGGCTGTCTGGCTATGCTGGGAGTTGTAGTTTTGCAATAGCTGGAGAGCCGCAGGTTGGCCAGCCCTGTCATAGAGGCTCCAATGTAGAAGTGAGTGATTCCAGTACATTAGATGCACTTACAAATGGGATCAGTAACAAATTAAATTAAATTCAGTTGCCTAATTGCAGAGCACATTGGATGGGGGTTGGATATGGCTACACAGTGAATGTATGGAGTGGTCTCAGAAATGGAGATGCACAGCTGACTCCTGCCTGGAAATAAGTCTGATGCTGGCTGTTTAAACCCCGCAGTTGTCATGGTCAATATCACCATGGGTCTAAGGGGTTAGACAGGAGGACAAAACCGCATGGTGCTGAGCTGTTGTCATGGCAGAGAGGAGCTTTATGTAGGTCATCAGGCCTGGCATGTTAGGACTCCTCTTTTACATCATGCTTCTGACTGAGTGTAATAGGGTGTTGGTAAAATGACAATACAATGAATACAGAAGTATTGCAGTGTTGTAAAAGCGATCAGACAGTCACATGTTCATATTCCCTTGGGGGACTAAAAAAGTACAAAAGGTTTAATAATGTTTTCAAAAATACCCAAAAAAATCCTATTGCAGTTTTACATAATTGATAATGAGTAGTGTTGGGCGAGCATGCTCAGCCAAACACCTTTTTCACTCGAGCGTCGTGATGCTCGGCACATCACAGTGTTCTGCCGAACCCCGCGTGTGCTTGAGCGTGATGCTCGAGTCTCCTCCCCACACATTTGTTGGCTGCTAAGCAGCCAATAAACGTGTGGGGAAGTAGTGCCACTCACTGTAATGCCGTAGCCATGTTGGTTACTGGCATTACAGTGATTGTCTGGTCGGAACGAGTCAACAGGTTCTATATAGCACTCGATGACACGTGGTTCGGCTCCGACTTATTCAGGGAGAGCTGCAGCAGAAGGGACAGATAGTGTAGGGAGAGGAATTGTGTTTTTTTTTAGGGAGTATTGAATGTTGAAAGGTGTTATAGACCCAACAGTCCTTTTAAAGACTATTGTTTTAACTGGCTGCGAAATATATTAGCGTAACTAAATTGCGTGAAATTGTTTGGCTGCTGGTAACATAGTAACATAGTATATAAGGCCAAAAAAAAGACATTTGTCCATCCAGTTCGGCCTGTTATCCTGCAAGTTGATCCAGATGAAGGCAAAAAAATAAAAACTGTGAGGTAGAAGCCAATTTTCCCCACTTAAGGGGGAATAACTCCTTGGATCAACGACTCCTCTCTAGTAGCTATAGCCTGTAATATTATTACACTCCAGAAATTCATCCAGGCCCCTCCTGAATTCCTTTATTGTAGTCACCATCACCACCTCCTCAGGCAGAGAGTTCCATAGTCTCACTGCTCTTACCGTAAGGAATCCTCTTCTATGTTTGTGTACAAACCTTCAGACACAGAGGATGTCCCCTCATCACAGTCACAGTCCTGGGCATAAATAGATGATGGGAGAGATCTCTGTACTTTCCCCTGATATATTTATACATAGTATTTAAATCTCCCCTCAGTTGTCATTTTTCTAAAGTGAATAACCCTAATGTTGATAATCTTTCAGGGTACTGTAGTTGCCCAATTCCAGTTATTACTTTAGTTGCCCTCCTCTGACAGCAGCAACATTACCTGCGCTACATCTCCTGTATAACGTCAGCCGCTGGTGACAGCAGAGACATTACCTGCGCTACATCTCCTGTATAACGTTTGCGCATCATAAATATCAGTGACATTCAGTAAAAAATGTTGCCGCTGGTGACAGAGCGACATTACCTGTGATACATCTCCTGTATAATGCTTGCGCATCATAAATATCAGTGACATTCAGTTTCATTTTTTCGCCGCTGGTGACAGCAACACTACCTGCGCTACATCTCCTGTATAACGTTCTGTGACATTCAGTTTAACTTATATGCGCATACACTTACAAAACCTGCGCTACTGTACGTGTGACATACTTGCAAGCATATATACTATTTAATATGCTCAAGGCGAATAGTAAGGGACTGGGAAGTGGCTGTACTCCTGATGGTGCACACAGAGGCCGTGGCCCTGGGCGCGGTGAAATAGTGCCTGCTCCCATAGCACAAGAAACACACACATCCACGATACCTAGCTTCACACCAGTGCGACCAGGTGGTCGGTTGGATTGCAGCAGATAATGCTTCCAGTCGGTTAAGCACCACCCTGTCTTCCACAAAGTCCAGTCTCAGTAGCCAAGAGTCTGGTCAACAGAATCCTCACCCTGATCCTCCTTCCTCCCACCATGGAGTCTTGGCAAACATGTGATCCCACACTCGGATATTCCAAGGAGCTCTTTTCATCGCCATTCCTTGATTTGGCCCTCTTGCCAAACCCGATAAGAGGGACATGAGGAGATCTTGTGCACTGATTCCCAAACTCTTGAGAATCCACAGTCATAAAAAGATGACGGTGGGGAACGGCAATTAGTGTTTCACGAGGTGGATGATGATGATGAGACACAGTTGCCGATAAGGGAGGTTCTTGTTAGGTCAACAAATCAGGAGGATGACCAGATTGAGGAAGTGGAAGAGGAGGTGGTGGACGATTAAATCACTGGCTTAACTTGGGAAGGTGGCAAGCCGAGCGAGGACAGCAGTACAGAGGGGGAGGGATCCGCAGCACTGCAACAGGCTGGAAGAGGCAGTGGGGTGGCAAAAGGGAGAAGGCAGGATACACCAAACAGGCCCACAACTGTTCCCCAGAGCACACCTTTGTGGCAATCTCCCTTGCCAAGGGGCAGGTGTTCCGCAGTCTGGCAATTTTTTGAGAAAAGTGCAGACGATAAAAGAATTATCATTTGCAACCTGTGCGGTACCAAAATAAGCAGGAGCGTGAACACTAGCAACCTCACCACCACCAGCAAGATCTGCCACATGGCATAAAAGCACCCCAATAGGTGGGCCGAATGCCTGGTTCCACAATCAGTGTCTGAGGGGCACATCACTGCCTGTGTTACGTGCTGGACAATCCCCTGTCCAAGACGCAGGCCCGGATGCCACCCGCCCTGCACCTGGACCTTCGCAAGCACCATCAGCTAGCACATCCACTTCTGTGTCCCAGCGCAGCGTACAGATGTCCATACCCCAGGCCTTTGAACGAAAGGGCAAATACCCAGCCACCCACCCACAGGCCAAAGCACTAAATGCTCACCTTTCCAAATTGCTGGCCCTGGAAATGTTGCTGTTTAGGCTTGTGGACACTGAGGCTTTCTGCAGCCTGATGGCAGTGGCGGCGGTCCCTCATTACTCAGTCCCAAGCCGCCACTATTTTTGTGAGCCATCAGTCAGTAGCTGGAAGCAGTGTAGCACTGCAGTGGGGAAGCGGCAACAGGCCGTGCTGAAACTAATTTGCTTAGGTGACAAACAGCACACCGCCTCAGAGCTGTGGCGGGGTATAAGGGACCAGACTGAGCTGTGGCTCTTGCCACTCAACCTACAACTAGGCATGGTTGTGTCTGATAATGGCCTTAACTTGCTGGCGGCTTTGGCGCTCGGCATGCTCACACACATACCATGCCTAACCCACGTGTTCAACTTAGTGGTTCAATTAGTGGTTCAATTCATTAGCTGAAAGTACTAGCTTCAACTACTACATTAAGTACTAGTAAAGAGATATTGCAGCAGACTGAAGAGATTCAAGAGATACTGCAAGAGATTGGCTTAGAGTCTCCAACTGGCTCATCTGTGTTGTTTTTGCTGATCATTGCTTGAGAAGAGGTAAGGAATTCGGTCAGCTGTTTGCTATTGTGCGTTTGCTAATGAGCCTAGCTCACTAAGGTGTTACATTTGTTGCTGGGGGAGGAGTTTGGGAAGGAGTGTGTGTATATATAGAGACAGACTCATTAGCTGGCCTAATTCATTAGCTGAAAGTACTAGCTTCAAGTACTACATTAAGTACTAGTAAAGAGATATTGCAGGAGATAGTCAGGAGGTAGGCTGGAAGGTGGAAACAATACAAAAAAAAAAAAGGTAAGATTTGTTTGATTTAAAGTTACAAATTTATTTTTTTATTTTTTTCTCCTCTTTAAAATGGCAGACTTGGTTCAGTACAGGAATTGTTGTGCATTTATTTCATGTTCCACTCTTTGGAGATTCGGATGCTGTCAGATCTGTAGACAGTTCTCCTTACTGCAGCAGGAAATTGCATTTTTGAAAGCTGAAATATTTAAATTATCTGTTAAACAAACTCCAGCTAGGACTGCTGCAATGCCACTGCCACAGAGGACCCCCAGAAATGGCAGATGGGTTAATGTAGGTTCTGGAAGTCTTAGAGTGGTGGATAGAAGACATGTCCCACAGTCGGTGGTTCTCCATAATTCATTTGCAGCACTCTCAGAATGTAAGGACAACATGGATATGGACTCAAGCACAGAGGGTGAGAAACCATCGACTCCTATGTCTAATGTATGCAACAAAAAAGATAAAGTGAAGTCTCAAAGGATGCAGCTGTTGCTGGGTGATTCAATCATAAGAAGTGTGGAGCTTAAAGAAAATGGTTTTGTGAGATGTCTCCCTGGGGCTACTGCTAGAAGAGATAGAAGACGTATTATTAATATTGTTAAGCAAGCAAAGCAGGAAGGGAACGTGGATGTTCTTGTCCATCTAGGGACAAATGACCTGGCTTGCAATGAAGTGTCAGAGGTGAAAAAATCTTTTATCACACTTGGTAATGACGTACAGGATTTTGCATCCACCATTTCATTTTCTGAAGTTCTGCCTGTGCATAATGTTCAGAATGATAGGCAGAGGCGCATAAAGGAGTTCAACATATGGCTTGGTAAATGGTGTCAAGAGCAAGGATTTGGCTTTGTTTCTCATGATAGCTCTACTTGGAATAGAAAGGAACTGTACAAAAAAGATGGTTTGCATCTTTCTCTCAAAGGAACAAATGTACTTAGTGAACAGCTCCAAGAATTTTCGAAAGAGTATTTAAACTAGGAAGGGGGGGCAAAAGAGTGAAAATAAAAGAGTCCAATTGCCCCCCGAAACAATGCCAGAACAGGTCAGAAGCACAGAGGTTAAGAAATGATAAGCTCAGAGTCCTGTCTACAAATGCTCGCAGTTTAGGTAAAAAAATCAATGAACTTGGGTCAATAATGGCATCTGAGAATGTAGATTTAGTGGCTGTTACGGAGACATGGTTTAATGAAAGAAATGACTGGGACATAACCATACCTGGGTACTCTTTATACAGAAGAGACAGAGAAGGCAAGAAAGGAGGAGGAGTGGCCCTGTATGTGAAAGATAGCATTAAATCTAACCTAATACAAGTTGGTGAGGCCAACATAGAGTCAGTTTGGGTTACGTTGCAGTTTGCTAACCATGCAGTAACTCGTGTAGGTGTGATATATAGACCACCTGGTCAAGTTAAAGAACTAGATGATCTACTAGTTGAAGAAATAGCTAAAATGACAATGAAAGGAGAAGTTATCATTATGGGAGATTTCAATCTTCCAGATATAAACTGGAAAACCAAAATAGCAAGTTCTACCAGGAGTACAGATATTCTAAATTCCCTACTGGGGTTATCTCTACAACAAGTGGTTGAGGAGCCAACCCGGAGGGAGGCCATTTTGGATTTGGTATTCACAAACGGGGATTCGGTATATGATGTCATTGTAGGCGAAACCTTGGGATCTAGTGATCACCAGTCAGTGTGGTTTAATATAAGAACTGTGAAAGAGTCCCACCACACAAAAACAAAAGTTTTAGATTTTAGAAAAACAGACTTTTCAAAAATGAAATTAGTCATAAATGAGTCCTTATCAGACTGGAACGGATTACATGGAGTCCAGGAGAAATGGGACTACTTAAAAGGTGCATTATTGAAGGCAACAGAAAATTGCAAAAAAAGGAGGAGACCAATGTGGTACTCAGCAGAAGTGGCCCAAATCATTAAAAATAAAAAGCTAGCATTTTGTAATTATAAAAAAACCCAGAGCAATGAAGATAAGGAAATCTACAAGATTAGGCAGAGAGAGGCCAAGCAAGTTATAAGAACTTCTAAAGCGCAGGCAGAAGAAAAACTAGCTCAGTCTATGAAAAAAGGGGATAAGACATTCTTCAGATATATAAATGAAAAAAGGAAATTAAAACAAGGAATAACTAAATTAAAAACAAGGGACGGAAGGTATGTAGAAGAGAATAAAGGGCTAGCCGACTGCCTTAATGAATACTTCTGTTCAGTTTTTACAAAAGAAAAAGGAGAAGGACCTCCACTAGAAAGAATGACTATTAAATCGTTTGATGCATGTATCTTTACAGAGGAAGATGTTCTAAGTTTGCTGTCTAAGGTGAAGACAGATAAGTCACAGGGGCCTGATGAGATACACCCAAAATTATTAAAAGAGCTTAGTGGTGAGCTGGCAAAACCGTTAACAGATTTATTTAACCAATCATTAGTAACAGGAGTCGTCCCGGAAGATTGGAAATTGGCAAATGTCGTGCCCATTCACAAGAAAGGTAGTAGGGAGGAATCGAGCAACTATAGACCAGTGAGTCTGACATCAATAGTAGGCAAATTAATGGAAACCCTATTAAAGGATAGGATTGTGGAACATCTAAAATCCCATGGATTGCAAGATGAAAAACAACATGGGTTTACTTCAGGGAGATCATGTCAAACAAATCTTATAGATTTTTTTGACTGGGTGAATAAAATAATAGACGGTGGAGGTGCAGTAGACATCGCATATCTAGATTTTAGTAAGGCTTTTGACACTGTCCCACATAGAAGACTTATCAATAAACTGCAGTCATTGAGCATGGACTCCCATATTGTTGAGTGGATTAGGCAGTGGCTGAGTGACAGACAACAGAGGGTTGTAGTCAATGGAGAACATTCAAAACAAGGTAATGTTACCAGTGGGGTTCCACAGGGATCTGTACTGGGACATAAGTGATATTGCAAAAGGCCTCGCTGGTAAGGTTTGTCTTTTTGCTGATGACACAAAGATATGTAACAGGGTTGATGTTCCTGGAGGGAAACGCCAAATGGAAAAGGATTTAGGAAAACTAGAAGAATGGTCAGAACTCTGGAAACTGAAATTTAATGTGGATAAGTGCAAGATAATGCACCTGGGGCGTAAAAACCCAAGGGCAGAATATAGAATATTTGACACAGTCCTGACCTCAGTATCTGAGGAAAGGGATTTAGGAGTAATTATTTCAGAAGACTTAAAGGTGGGAAGACAATGTAATAGAGCAGCACGAAATGCCAGCAGAATGCTTGGATGTATAGGGAGAGGTATAAGCAGTAGAAAGAGTATTGTGCGCAGTACTGGAGGCCATATCTCCAGAAGGATATAGATACTCTAGAGAGAGTTCAGAGAAGAGCTACTAAACTAGTACATGGATTGCAGGATAAAACTTACCAGGAAAGGTTAAAGGACCTTAATATGTATAGCTTGGAAGAAAGAAGAGACAGAGGGGATATGATAGAAACTTTTAAATACATAAAGGGAATCAACTCGGTAAAGGAAGAGAGCATATTTAAAAGAAGAAAAACTACCACAAGAGGACACAGTTTTAAATTAGAGGGGCAAAGGTTTAAAAGTAATATAAGGAAGTATTACTTTACTGAGAGAGTAGTGGATGCATGGAATAGCCTTCCTGCAGAAGTGGTAGCTGCAAATACAGTGAAGGGGTTTAAGCATGCATGGGATAGGCATAAGGCCATCCTTCATATAAGATAGGGCCGGGGGCTATCCATAGTATTCAGTATATTGGGCAGACTAGATGGGCCAAATGGTTCTTATCTGCCGACACATTCTATGTTTCTATGTTTCTATGTTTCTATGGTTCAGCGGTTTCTCAAAACCTACCCCAATTTGAGTTACTGGTGAAGGTGCGCCGCGTGTGTGCCCATTTCTGAAAGTCATCTATAGCTGCCGCCGGTGTGGCAACGCTGCAGCAGCGATTGCAATTGCCAGCTCACATACTGTTGTGCGACGTGAGCACGCGCTGGAACTCCACGTTCTACTTATGGGAGAGGCTTAGGCTATGATGAGGGGGAAGCGCTTCCCCTGACCTAAACTGGCTGTGTTGTGCTGGGAGCCAGGGGCGAGGGTAAGTCTAGCAGTGGGCATACCCTAAAGGGAGTGTTTGAAAACAGGGGGGGTGGGTGGGTATGAACAGAAGCGCCCTGAGGAGCTGGGGGCTGGAGCTTAGGAAGGTAAGACGCCCCTCCCACAAATTCAGGCTGACTTTTCAGCCTTCCACTTATGGGAGAGGCTTAGGCTATGATGAGGGGGAAGCGCTTCCCCTGACCTAAACTGGCTGTGTTGTGCCGGGAGCCAGGGGCGAGGGTAAGCCTAGCAGTGGGCAAAAATAGACGAGGAGAGCAGAGTAGTGTCCAAAACATTTAATTCCTCTCAGAGAGCAAGGTTACAGAAAGCCTGGGAAATCTCTACGTTTAGGTTCGGGATGTACCTCGTGAAGCAAGAAGAACACCAGCGACCCATGCATTTTATCACGTGTGCCGGGACCCCCTTTTTCATGCTGAGGACGCGGCCCCGGAGCGAGTGTCCTGTGATGGCCAGCGGGTTGTGACCGAGACCTGAAGCCAGCGTTCTGATGTGGGACACGAACTGGATCGAAGTCCTGAAACTCCCACGCCAAGGAAGCAGCGGGCCATCTAGGGGGGCATCTGGCAACAGGGCTACCAATCGCCGGAGGACCATGACCGGGCACCAATCGTTCGAAGTTTTGGAGAACCCTATCTCCGAGGGAGGCCCAAGCCGATTGGATTTCGTGGAAGGGAGCCAGAGGACAAAGGGGTCATGGACCCAGGACAATTGCCGCACCTGCAATCCCTGACGTTTAAGGGAGGTGCTGGTGAACTCACCTGGCCTAAGGAACCCATAAACCCGAGGTACAAGGCTGCCTTAATAACCAAACTAGGGGAGTGCCCAAAAGAATGTCCATACAGCGCGGACGACAGTCTCCTAAACATCTCGCCGGAGACAGGCTGTCTACGGCCGGTAGGGGCATCCCCGCACTTCTGGATCCCCCCAAAGGCCGCCTTGACTGTCTGCACTGAAGAAAAGGAACCTCCATTTGGATTATGAAGCATGGCGCAGTGCTGTATCCCCGCTAGGTACAGCCCGATGGTGTTAAATGACAGCCTGAGATTGCGGTGACAGTGGGCTATGAACGCCAGGGTGTAGGAGACATCGTCCAAGCCACCTTGCCAGTGGGACCTGGAAAAAACTTCGTAAACTTTGACACCGGCTTGGTAGTTTCCTGATGGTATGGGAAAACCCCTGAGCGTTTTCAGGCAAATATATTGGATCCTGAGCGATTCAGGCAACTGCGTACACCCTGTGGTAAATAAGACCTGAGCGATTCAGGCAAATACGTACAACCTGTGGGAAATAAGACCTGAGCGATTCAGGGAAATACGTGACCTGAGAGAATCAGGAAAATACATACAACCTGGAAACACAGTCAACCTGAAGAGACAGAAAAATACAAACCTGCGCGATTCGGGGAAATACATAACCCTGAGCGAACCAGGAAAATACATGGCCCGAGCGATTCAGGGAAATACATAAACCCGAGCGATTCAGGGAACTGAGACCTGGGTGAATCGTGGAAATACGTGAAAATTTGAGCTAATCAGGGAAATATATGAAACCCGATTCAGGAAAATACACCCTGAGATATTCAGGAGAGTACACATACATATATTTCCCTCTCTCTTTTTTTTTTTTTTCCCCTTTCCTTTTGAGCAGTGGCCGAGTGACCGGCGAGAGTGGAAAGGAAACAGGAATGACCATGGTATAGGAAGGATCGCAACCTACCCGGATCGACGGACAGCGCTGCCAACTCTCCGGCGATACTGAAGACCTAGGGATGGAGGCTCGTGATGAATAAAGGAAGGCTCCGAGCTGCGGAGGAGCGTAAAGCTGCCACTCGGTTGGACCTTACCTGAACCGTGGAGTGACCGGACACGGAGGAGCCCTGCGACACAATTGAGGATGGATTGAAATTCCGGTGGCCTGAGGCCCTGCTTACATGACAATAAGCTTGCGTTGGTACGAGTCCCGGAGAGAGGTGCGATCTGGTGGCACTGGGATGAAGCGACGGAGAACCAGGATGCAGCCTGGGCGCCATGGCCAACTGCTGGGTGACCCTGAACTGCCAGAATCAGGGCCCGAAGTCGCACTGCATGCAACGAGACCTGCGGGAAACAGGAATCCAGACATGCAGGACACGAACCGGGTAACCGGGAACCAGCGGGACCCTGCTGAAAACCCCTGAGCGTTCCAGGCAGATGCATGGAACCTGAGCGATTCAGGCAAATACATTGGATCCCGAGCGGTTCACGCAACATGGAGTCCTGAGCTAATAGGGTGATTACATACGCCTTTCGTGAAGATGACGGACCCTGGGTGCGTCGGGCATTACCTTGGACCTGGGTGGACCTGGCCACTACCTACCCACTGAGAGACCAGGGAAAAATACAGAAGCCTGAGCGATTCAGGCCAATACTTAAACCTGAGTGATTCAGGGGAATACATAACCAGACTGTTCCAGGAAAAATATGCAATAACTATATGTGACCAGAACGTAGTACGACCGGTGCCTACGAGAAGGCTTGTGTCGGTCTGGGTACGTACCTGGGCTTAGAGGCTATTACCTGTACCGATGTCTTGGGTCACCTGACCTTGGTCCAAAATGTCGTACCAGTGAATGGTCAGGACACGTTCCTGAGAGGGCAAATCCATAAAGTTCGGAAAGAAAAGAGAACATAACTGGGGAGGATGACAGGCCTGGGCGAACCAGGAGACAGAAGTAGGTGTGAGCCTGGGCGAACCAGGAGACAGAGGTAGTTGCGTGCCTGGGCGATCCAGGAGGCAGAGGTAGGTATGAGCCTGGGCGAACCAGGAGACAGAGGTAGTTGCGTGCCTGGGCGATCCAGGAGGCAGAGGTAGGTATGAGCCTGGGCGAACCAGGAGACAGAGGTAGGTATGAGCCTGGGCGAACCAGGAGACAGAGGTAGTTGCGTGCCTGGGCGATCCAGGAGGCAGAGCTAGAGGTAGGTATGAGCCTGGCAAACCAGGAGACAGACATAGGTGCGAGCCTGGGCGATCCAGGAGGCAGAGGTAGGTATGAGCCTGGGTGAGACCAGGAGACAGAGGTAGGTGTGTGCCTGGGCGATCCAGGAGGCAGAGGTAGAGGTAGGTATGAGCCTGGCGAACCAGGAGACAGACATAGGTGCGTGCCTGGGCGATCCAGGAGGCAGAGGTAGTTATGAGCCTGGACGAGCCAGGAGACAGAGGTAGGTGCGTGCCTGGGCGATCCAGGAGGCAGAGGTAGGTATGAGCCTGGGTGAAGCCAGGAGACAGAGGTAGGTGCGTGCCTGGGCGATCCAGGAGGCAGAGGTAGGTATGAGCCTGGGTGAAGCCAGGAGACAGACGTAGGTGCGTGCCTGGGCAATCCAGGAGGCAGAGGTAGAGGTAGGTATGAGCCTGGCGAACCAGGAGACAGACATAGGTGCGTGCCTGGGCGATCCAGGAGGCAGAGGTAGGTATGAGCCTGGACGAGCCAGGAGACAGAGGTAGGTGCGTGCCTGGGCGATCCAGGAGGCAGAGGTAGGTATGAGCCTGGACGAGCCAGGAGACAGAGGTAGATGTGAGCCTGGCGAACCAGTAGAGAAGACAACAGCATATAACGTGAAAATACATACATATAACACATGGCACTGACGCCCCATGGAATAGATGACTGTAAGTGAGCATTGTGACCGCTGAATGAGTATGGTGTGTGATGATGACCTGGCCCACTTGTATTGGGACCCCCCAGTTTCTTTGAAGGACCCCCCAGTTTCTTTGAACACCGAACTGGAACTAGCGCCCTTTCAGCCCAGCGGGGACCCCGGGGCCCCTCCCTAAATGAGGAATCGGGGATGACCTTGTGAGCTTGTGGTTGGGCCCTACTGAGGGATTTATTTTTATTTTTATTTTTTGCGGCTGTTTGTGGACGTGGCCGTTGTTGCCCAGGGGGTTGTTGCGTGCCTGGGCGATCCAGGAGGCAGAGCTAGAGGTAGGTATGAGCCTGGCAAACCAGGAGACAGACATAGGTGCGAGCCTGGGCGATCCAGGAGGCAGAGGTAGGTATGAGCCTGGGTGAGACCAGGAGACAGAGGTAGGTGTGTGCCTGGGCGATCCAGGAGGCAGAGGTAGAGGTAGGTATGAGCCTGGCGAACCAGGAGACAGACATAGGTGCGTGCCTGGGCGATCCAGGAGGCAGAGGTAGTTATGAGCCTGGACGAGCCAGGAGACAGAGGTAGGTGCGTGCCTGGGCGATCCAGGAGGCAGAGGTAGGTATGAGCCTGGGTGAAGCCAGGAGACAGAGGTAGGTGCGTGCCTGGGCGATCCAGGAGGCAGAGGTAGGTATGAGCCTGGGTGAAGCCAGGAGACAGACGTAGGTGCGTGCCTGGGCAATCCAGGAGGCAGAGGTAGAGGTAGGTATGAGCCTGGCGAACCAGGAGACAGACATAGGTGCGTGCCTGGGCGATCCAGGAGGCAGAGGTAGGTATGAGCCTGGACGAGCCAGGAGACAGAGGTAGGTGCGTGCCTGGGCGATCCAGGAGGCAGAGGTAGGTATGAGCCTGGACGAGCCAGGAGACAGAGGTAGATGTGAGCCTGGCGAACCAGTAGAGAAGACAACAGCATATAACGTGAAAATACATACATATAACACATGGCACTGACGCCCCATGGAATAGATGACTGTAAGTGAGCATTGTGACCGCTGAATGAGTATGGTGTGTGATGATGACCTGGCCCACTTGTATTGGGACCCCCCAGTTTCTTTGAAGGACCCCCCAGTTTCTTTGAACACCGAACTGGAACTAGCGCCCTTTCAGCCCAGCGGGGACCCCGGGGCCCCTCCCTAAATGAGGAATCGGGGATGACCTTGTGAGCTTGTGGTTGGGCCCTACTGAGGGATTTATTTTTATTTTTATTTTTTGCGGCTGTTTGTGGACGTGGCCGTTGTTGCCCAGGGGGTTGTTGCGTGCCTGGGCGATCCAGGAGGCAGAGCTAGAGGTAGGTATGAGCCTGGCAAACCAGGAGACAGACATAGGTGCGAGCCTGGGCGATCCAGGAGGCAGAGGTAGGTATGAGCCTGGGTGAGACCAGGAGACAGAGGTAGGTGTGTGCCTGGGCGATCCAGGAGGCAGAGGTAGAGGTAGGTATGAGCCTGGCAAACCAGGAGACAGACATAGGTGCGTGCCTGGGCGATCCAGGAGGCAGAGGTAGTTATGAGCCTGGACGAGCCAGGAGACAGAGGTAGGTGCGTGCCTGGGCGATCCAGGAGGCAGAGGTAGGTATGAGCCTGGGTGAAGCCAGGAGACAGAGGTAGGTGCGTGCCTGGGCGATCCAGGAGGCAGAGGTAGGTATGAGCCTGGGTGAAGCCAGGAGACAGACGTAGGTGCGTGCCTGGGCAATCCAGGAGGCAGAGGTAGAGGTAGGTATGAGCCTGGCGAACCAGGAGACAGACATAGGTGCGTGCCTGGGCGATCCAGGAGGCAGAGGTAGGTATGAGCCTGGACGAGCCAGGAGACAGAGGTAGGTGCGTGCCTGGGCGATCCAGGAGGCAGAGGTAGGTATGAGCCTGGACGAGCCAGGAGACAGAGGTAGATGTGAGCCTGGTGAACCAGTAGAGAAGACAACAGCATATAACGTGAAAATACATACATATAACACATGGCACTGACGCCCCATGGAATAGATGACTGTAAGTGAGCATTGTGACCGCTGAATGAGTATGGTGTGTGATGATGACCTGGCCCACTCGTATTGGGACCCCCCAGTTTCTTTGAAGGACCCCCCAGTTTCTTTGAACACCGAACTGGAACTAGCGCCCTTTCAGCCCAGCGGGGACCCCGGGGCCCCTCCCTAAATGAGGAATCGGGGATGACCTTGTGAGCTTGTGGTTGGGCCCTACTGAGGGATTTATTTTTATTTTTATTTTTTGCGGCTGTTTGTGGACGTGGCCGTTGTTGCCCAGGGGCTAGATACCCCTACTACGTATGGCCTGTTTTGACGTGGGGTGCCAGGCTTGCCTGGGAATATGTGCAGGGGGGGTGTGCAGCGTACTCAAGTTGTGTGTAGAAATGTGTTCCTGGGTGTAGTAGTGCAATAGACACTAACCTGAGACGGCTGACTCTCTGCATAGGCAGGTGATGGTAGGAAAATGTTCGTGACGCCAGTGCCAATTAAACGGTGGCACGCCGTTTGCTGATAGCAGGAATAACTGAGGAACCACTTGATGTTAAAACAAAACTCCAACTTTAGTAGTTTCCATATAGAGACATTAACGGAAGCACAGTTCCTTTGCATACAGTTGATTTTTCAATACAGTCGATGCAGGCAATACAGATTAAGCAAGGTGACTTCAGAGTGTGAAACACAGGACTTGCAGTACAGGAGCTTGCACTCTATTCCTGACTGATCCTGGGACATAGAAAATCTTCTCCAAGGCCCAATACCTTAACTCTGGCGTATATCCTTGGTTCTCCCTTTATAAAGTACCTCCTCTGTTATCTTGAGTACCTCTTGCTTTTCTGCGCTTTGCCTCTGTCTCTCCCTCAGCTTCCTCAGCCTCTAGAAACTTCAGACCTGAGGTGTTCCTGCTTCTGCATATATAAATTCAGGAGGGGAACCTTCTCCTTGGATCTGGAACCCGGTTACAGGGACTACAATACCCCCTCCTGGTCCGCAGGCTTCAGGCCTGGGCTTGACTCAGACATAGTCTAAACTCCAACTGCTGTAGACTGACCTTAGACTAGACTGACCTTCCTTTCCCTGACTGGGCCTTATATAAACTAGGGCTCCCTAGCTCCCTCTAGTGACTAGAAGCTGGAATGACACCCCTAGCAGGCCTGTACATGCAAGTGTCACAGAAACAGGGAAATACATAACATTACATTACATGACAATTTATAAAGATGACATATACCAACTTCCCCATAATTAAGGAGGGACGACAGCACACCAAGTGACACTTTTGTAGTGACGGGCATTACAGTCCCCGTACACTACAGGTGACCATGCGGACCAGCAGACTGGGGGACGGGGACCACCCGTCCTAAGTAGTATGTAGGGCGGGAGACCTGGTTGTGGGGCCAGAATCAAGGTGTGTATCGAGAGGGGGAGGGACCCAGTGGGGACAGGATTAACTCAAGCTGGAGCCACCGCACTGGGGCCGCCACGTCGCATGAATCTGCCGGGCCTGAATGAAGATTCCGGCGTGCGTTCCACACTGGAACGCACGCCGAGCACGTGAACCGGAGCTCATGTCTGGTGGCGGCCACCGCACTGGGGCCGCCACGTCGCATGAATCTGCCGGGCCTGAATGAAGATTCCGGCGTGCGCTCCACGCTGGAACGCACGCCGGGCTGCAGCGGAGCCCTAAGTAAGGACGGGACGGGGGAGGCCGTGTGGAGGGGGGTACCCGCGGGCCGGACCTTGCCCCCCCTGCTGCCTCGGGAGGGAGTTGGATGGGGAAAAGGAGACAAGCAAATACAAAAAAAACAAAAAAAACTTGGGGCAGGAATGTGTATAGGCATGTGTTCCACGCTGGAACGCACGCCGACTCAGGGAGCCGAAGTGTCACGAGTTGGAGGTCCCAGAAGAGACCACCGCGTTGTCAAGCAATAACAAACGGAAATCAGGTACAGACACATAAGAGAGCTGACCAGAACTGAGGAAACCTCAGCCTTATATACAGGTTCCATGGGTGCAGCCGAGAAGCCACACCCATGGAGCAGACAGAGGATTAACTCCAAATAGGCACACAGGGGAGTTAACCCATAAAAAAATACAAATGACACACAGAAACGAAGCTGCAGCGAGAGCATAGACAGAAGGTCACAGCCAAAGGTAACGACTGTGACACGAAGTATGGCACAGAATTTACCTCTCCAGAAGACGTGAACGGCAGTGTATGAAACGAAACGAAGCAGATGAAAGCAACTCACGACGTGCACGGATGCAGTACTAGAGCAAGCGACTCCTTATCCAGCGTATGAACAGAAGCGCCCTGAGAAGCTGGGGGCTGGAGCTTAAGAAGGTAAGACGCCCCTCCCACAAATTCAGGCTGACTTTTCAGCCTTCCACATGTTGGCCAGGCTTTGTGAGCAGCAAAGGGCAGTAGTGGAATACCAGCTGTAACATGGTCGCCGTCTTTCCAGTCAGCTTCCGCTCTTCACAAGCGACGAGTGGGCATGAATGTCTGACCTCTGTGAGGTTTTACGCAAATTTGAGGCATCAATACAGATGGTGAGTGGCGATGCCGCTATTATCAGCGTAACCATCCCACTTCTGTGTCTACTGAAATGCTCACTGCTCACAATGAAGGCGGACGCTTTGCATGTGGAAGAGGTGGAAATGGGGGAAGACAGTACACAGGGTGATAGCCAGACCACCCTCCATTCGTCTTCTCAGCACGAATTGGATGATGAGGAGGAGGAAGAGAAGGAGCTGGAGACGGTTGCCTGTGCTACAGAGGGTAGTATCCATAGCAGGTTTATTCCATCTGTTCAGTGTGGATGGGCCGAAGAGGAGTAAGAGGATGAGGAGATTGAGAGTTAACTTCCTGACGAGGACAGCAAAGTCTTGTATGTTGGGAGTCTGGCACACATGGCTGACATTATGTTATGCTGCCTTTCCCGTGACCCTCGCGTTATACACATTTTGGCCAACACCGATTACTGGTTGTTTACCCTTCTCGACCCCCGCTACAAAGAGAACTTATCATCTCTTATTCCTGTGGTGGAGAGGACTAGCAAAATGGTCCAATTCCTTGTGGAAAAATTGCTCCAAAAATTTCCAGCTGACCATGCTGGCAGCAGAGTACGTACAGTACAGACCAAAAGTTTGGACACAACTTCACATTTAAAGAGTTTTCTTTATTTTCATGACTATGAAAATTGTAGATTCACACTGAAGGCATCAAAACTATGAATTAACACATAACAAGCAAGTGTGAAACAACTGAAAATATGTCATATCCTAGGTTCTTCAAAGTAGCCACCTTTTGCTTTGATTACTACTTTGCACACTCTTGGCATTCTCTTGAAATGGTTTTCACTTCACAGGTGTGCCCTGTCAGGTTTAATAAGTGGGATTTCTTGCCTTATAAATGGGGTTGGGACCATCAGTTGCGTTGAGGAGAAGTCAGGTGGATACACAGCTGATAGTCCTACTGAATAGAATGTTAGAATTTGTATTATGGCAAGAAAAAAGCAGCTAAGTAAAGAAAAACGAGTGGCCATCATTACTTTAAGAAATGAAGGTCAGTCAGTCAGCCGAAAAAATTGGGAAAACTTTGAAAGTAAGGGCTATTTGACCATGAGGGAGAGTGATGGGGTGCTGCGCCAGATGACCTGGCCTCCACAGTCACCGGACCTGAACCCAATCGAGATGGTTTGGGGTGAGCTGGACCTCAGAATGAAGGCAAAAGGGCCAACAAGTGCTAAGCATCTCTGGGAACTCCTTCAAGACTGTTGGAAGACCATTTCAGGGGACTACCTCTTGAAGCTCATCAAGAGAATGCCAAGAGTGTGCAAAGCAGTAATCAAAGCAAAAGGTGGCTACTTTGAAGAACCTAGAATATGACATATTTTCAGTTGTTTCACACTTGTTTGTTATGTATATAATTCCACATGTGTTAATTCATGGTTTTGATGCCTTCATAGTCATGAAAATAAAGAAAAATCTTTGAATGAGAAGGTGTGTCCAAACTTTTGGTCTGTACTGTTGTTCTTTGGGCAACAGAGGAGGGGAGATGAGGGGAACACACAGCAGTTCCAACAGAGGCAGGGCAACACTCTCCAAGGCCTGGGACAGTTTCATGACACCCCGCCAGCACCCTCACCCTGATGCGTGGCCTTGTGTCACAAGGAGTTGTGCCTTACAATTATTGGGTGTCCAAGCTGGACACGTGGCACGAACTGGCGCTCTACGCTTTAGAGGTGCTGGACTGCCCTGCTGCCAGCGTTTTGTCAGAGTGGGTATTTAGTGCTGCTGGGGGCATAATAACTGATAAGCGCATCCACCTGTCAACTGAAAATGTTGACCGGTTGACTTATAAAAATGAACAAGGCCTGGATTTTCCCTGACTTCTCTACTCCACCAGAGGAAAGCGGCTAAACATAAAGACACTTTAAATGTGGCTTGTATGGGTTATTGAATACACTGTATTCCCACGCACCCCTTCCACCACAATAAAGGGTAAATGGTTCCTTGTTTCTTCCTTTTCTCTTCCTCCTCCTCCATCATATCAACATGCTTATTAGGCTGCCCTTGCTCCTAATGTTTTGGAGGGTCACCCCAGCAGCAGGCCCTCGCTCCTAATATTTTAGAGGGTCAGCTCAGCAGCAGACCCTCACCCCTAATGTTTTAGATGATCAGATCAGCTTTAGACCCTCACCCCTAATGTTTTAGATGGTCAGATCAGCAGCAGACCCTCACCCCTAATTTTTCAGATGGTCAGCTCAGCAGCAGACCCTCACCCTTAATTTTTTAGATGATCAGATCAGCAGCAGGCCCTCACCCCTAATGTTTTAGAAGGTCAGATCAGCAGCAGACCCTCACCGCTAACTTTTTAGATGGTCAGCTCAGCAGCAGACCCTCACCCCTAATTTTTTAGATGGTCAGATCAGCAGCAGACCCTCACCCCTAATGTTTTAGATGGTCAGATCAGCAGCAGGCCCTCAGCCCTAATTTTTTAGATGGTCAGATCAGCAGCAGGCCCTAGCCCCTAATGTTTTAAAGGGTCAGCTCAGCAGCAGACCCTCACCCCTAATTTTTTAGATGGTCAGTGTTGAGGAAGGGTTGAGACGCATGCATATATATACATATATGCATGCAAACACGTGCATGCGTGTATGATATATATGCATGAATTAATGGTCACTTCATAGGATGATGTGCGCGGATGTGCCCAGCATCTCCGCACATCTGCCCTTAGTGGCCCACAGGGGCTCATGTTGGGCCCTGTGGGAAATGTGTGGTCCCTGGTTGATCTGTGCCCCCCTTATATGTGTCCCCTTATAGTTAGTATATATTTCCTGTCCCTCTCATGTAGATATATATATATATATATATATATATATGGGGATGTGTGTATGCAGTGCATACATCTATATGTGTGTATCTGCCATGGCTCTCCCCCAGGTATATATATATATATATATATATATATGGGCCTATAACTGCCCATGTATGCCCCAGGTTTATAATGAGTATATATGTGTATATAGATGCGCCCCAAGTATCTATTTACATATATATACTTAAATGCCCCCCATAGGGACAGCGTTTAGCCAGTTCCTGCAGTGGGGTGGATATGTCTCCAGATGGCTGGGGACTTCAAAGGCTAAGAAATCAATTGATTTGTTGATTTTATCAGCCTAGTTACTTATGTTTGGGACATGGTTGGGTGTGTGGTGCTGCTAGCCTCAGGGGGCCAACTGGCTGTTCTGAGGGCAGGCATACGTCACAGTGACACTATGATGTCACATCCCTGAGGAAGGAGGAGGGGGGCTGGTTTTGGGCTATAAAGCCCCAAGCAGGGCAGAGGGGCGGTCTCTTGCAACCAGACTAGAATCAGAGACACATGGGAGAGAGCAGCTCCATGATGACCACCTGGAAAAGGCCTACTAACGCTGGAAGGATTAAGTATATCTACCTGTGTAGCCCCTACCTACCCCTCACATCCCCTTATTAACCCTATATCCCCTGACCCCCTACCGCTATATCTCTCCCCTGGTTAACCCTATCACCCCTGGTCCTGTAACCCCTATATTTGTGTCCCTGATGTGCACCTTGGGCCCTGATTAACCCTTGCCCCTGATGTGTACCCTGGGCCCTGATTTACCCTTGCCGTGTTACTGGACACCCTGATCCCCCAAACCCTTGCCTTATTGTATCCTTGTTTGTACCCCTGATCCTGTGCCACTGGTTCCCTGATCCTGTGCCCCTGATTGTATTTGTGGTTCAGTTACACCCCCCTGATGACCCCCACTGTATCTCACCCCTATTACTGTATTAGTGTCTGTGGACTATATACACTCCTGTAGTGCCACCGTGTAACCCTCGTCGTAGCGCGTAGGGACAGTGAATAGTCAGGTGGGGTGGGTTGCTCCAACGTGTATGTGTGAACTGTATAGTTAGTTTGTAGGTGGAATTGGTAACCGTGTAGTGTAGTTTAGAATTGTATATTTGTAGTGCTGTGTATTGTCAGTGTATTGCGTGCTTAGTGTATTAGGTTTTAATAAATACCGTTATATTTATACCCTTTGTGTAGCGTGTACTTGTTAGCGGTAGCGAGTTAGTAAGGCGCATGCAGCTAGCGTAGTGATTAGTGTAAAGCATAGCAAAAGTATTGTGTTGTTATATTATATAAAGCTAAAAATGGGCGGAGTTATCAATAGACGGCTCCTCCCATTTATGAATATTAATTATTGATATTTGCATAAATATTGGTGATTAATATTCCGCCTTTACAGTCAGATCAGCAGCAGACCCTCACCCCTAATGTTTTAGAGGGTCAGCTCAGCAGAAGACCCTCAGCCTTAATTTTTTAGATGGTCAAATCAGCAGCAGGCCCTCACCCCTAATGTTTTAGAGGGTCAGCTCAGCAGCAGACCCTCAACCCTAATATTTTAGATGGTCATTTCAGCAGCAGGCCATAGCCCCAATATTTTAGAGGGTCACCAGCAAGCCCTTGCTCCTAATGTTTTTAAGGGTCACCAGCAGGCCATCAATCATAATTTTTCAAGGGTGTGTGTGATGCCCTCCTTTATGTGTAAAAAAGGGTGTATTGGAGTGCCGGTTCCTTGTAATTTTTGGCAGCCTTTTCACTTAGTGCATAGGCTTTATGAGTGTAGGAGTCCCACTACTTGAACAATTGTACCACAATGTGAATGAGGCCCTCCTTTATGTGATATACAGGTTGTATCGGAGTACCTCTTCCTTGTAATTTTTGGCAGCACTTGCACTTTATATAAAAGTAAATATAGAGGAAAGAATGTTTCTTAACAATGTTTCCTCTAAAATTGATTTTATTTTTATCGGTTTTGTGCGTATTATTGTCAGTCTGTAAAAGTGGCGTACTACTCGGACAACATCGTTCCCTGCAGCGACCTGGGAGTCCAAGATGCATCGAGACATCCTCCCCATACTGTTCCTGAACCATTTCGGTGGTGTTTCTATAAATTTCGAACCTTTTACTATGAAACAGACACCCTCCCCTCTTCAGAGCAGGGGGTGCCTGGTTTATTGCTCGGGTTCTCCAATTGACTTTAATTTTTTTTAAACATCTTTTAAGTGTAACTCTTTCAGTGCACATATTGAATTATACCAGAACTGAACCAGAAGGAAACCAAATATGACTAAAGAAATATTTAATGCAATTAACATTTCAACTTATTACAGTTATCACCCCTATTTTTCTATACTTGCTACAATACCCCCACACAGCTTCACCCAGCAAGGAAATATTTATCTCTCCTTCCATTCTACTTACCCATCTGACCCCCTGCACAGATCTGTTCGTTAACATAAAATCCTACCTTTCCAAACACACATCCACCTCATGTGCTCTACTACTCCCACCTACTAACACTTTCTCTGTGTCTCCTTGATATATCTCCAAAATATCCCCACTATTAACATGGATGACTTCAACATCCTCATTGACACTTTCCAGTCAGCTACCTCCAAACTTCTGCCATTTAAGTTACTTCCTCCTTTGGCCTCTCTCAGTGGTCCTCCACTGCCACCCACAAAGATGGCCATACACTGGATCATATCTTTACCCACCTCTGTTCCCAATCTAACTTCTCTAACTCACCTCTTCCCCTATCCGACCACAATCTGCTTATGTTCTCTTCACTTGTCTCTTTAGCTGCCCCCCAGTTCACAAATTGGCACACCCTCGTAGGAAACTTAGACATCTTGATTTTCACTTTCTTTCTCACTCTCTTCTGCCGCTCTCTACCATCTGTTCCCAACTTGATGCAAATGCTGCTGCCACTTTGTATAACATCACTGTGTTGCCCCCCTTATACATAGCAAAACCCAAAAAATCAAAAGGCAACCCTGGCACACCAGTCTGACTAAAGAGCTAAGATGAACTTCGAGGGTTGTCGAGCTGCGATGGAAGAAAACCCATTGTTATGAGCACTTTGTCACATACGAACAATCCCTTGTCAACTACAAGTCCAGGCTCGCTGCTGCAAAGCAGGACTACTTCAAATCTCTCATATCTTTCCTGTCTCACAGTCCTAAATATCTATTTAACACTTTTAACTCTCCTCTCTGTCCACCAGTTCTCCCTCCCTCACCTCTCATCTCAGACGAGGACTTTGTCACATACTTAATACAAAAGATTGACAGCCTACAGTTAGAGATTAGAGATGTCCCGAACTATTCGCCGGCGAACAGTTCCGGCGAACATCGCTTGTTCGCGTTCGCCGCGGCGGGCGAACATAAGCGATGTTTGGTCCGCCCCTATACGTCATCATTGAGCAAACTTTGACCCTGTACCTCACAGTCAGCAGACATTTCAGCCAATCAGCAGCATACCCTCCCTCCCAGACCCTCCCACCTCCTAGCAAAAAGCAAGGACAGCATCCATTTTAGATTCATTCGGAAGCTGCAGTCTTAGTGAGAGGAGGGACAGTGCAGCTGCTGCTGATTTAATAGGGAAATCGATAGCTAGGCCAGTGTATTTCGTGTTCATTCATCTGATCTGCTATAAGGACAGCGTCCTGACAGCACCCCAAAAAGCCCTTTTTAGGGCTAGTACGTCAGTCTGTTTCTTTTCTCTGTAATCTAATTGCAGTTGCCTGCAAGCGTGTGTGTCAGGCCCACAGCGTGTACTGTGCTCACTTGCCCAGTGCCACCACTCATATCTGGTGTCACAGTAGCTTTCATTTAAAGAAAAAAAAAAAACTTGTTGGACTATAATATAATTTCAGTTAGTTGCCTGCAAGCGTGTGTGTCAGGCATACAGCGTGTACTGTGCCAACTACTGCCCGTGCACAGTGCCACCACTCATATCTGGTGTCACAGTAGATTACATTTAAAAAAAATAAAAAACTTTTTTGACTGTAATATAATTGCAGCTAGTTGCCTGCAAGCGTGTGTGTCAGGCCTACAGCGTGTACTGTGCCAACTACTGCCAGTGCACAGTGCCACCACTCATATCTGGTGTCACGGTAGCTTGCACGCATAGTACAACTAATCGAAAAAAAATGACAGGCAGAGGCAGGCCACCCCGCAGGGGCTGTCGTGGTTGTGGTGCTGTGACTTCCTTTGGCCCTAGAATAATGTCCAGTGTTCAGAGGCCACGTACCCTCAACTCAAAAAGTTCTGAGGACATAGTTGACTGGCTTACACAGGACACCTAATCTTCTACAGCTTCCGCTCGGAACCTTGACGCACCATCCTCCTCCAGCTCAGCTTCGGGCACCTCTCAAGTTACCACTCGCCCGCCTGCTGCCACCACCAACACTAGCACCACAGCTGCTTCACTTGATCTGTGAGAGGAGTTATTTACACATCAGTTGGAAGAAATGAGTGATGCGCAACCATTATTGCCAGAGGATGTAGATAACAGGGATATGTCTCTTATATTACACACATGGACACACACATGGACGTACGGTGTGATGATGATGATGTTGTACCCGCTGCTGCTTCCTTTGCTGAGTTCTCAGATACAAGTGAAGCGGTTGATGATGACGATGTGTCCGTGGATGTCACGTGGGTGCCCGCTCGAAGAGAAGAAGAACAGGGGGAAAGTTCAGATGGGGAGACAGAGAGGAGGAGGAGATGAGTTGGAAGCAGGGGTAGGTTGTCGCAAGGAGCTAGTGGCACAGTCAGACAGCATGTATCGGCACCCGGGGTCAGCCAGACAGCACGCCAATCAACGCATGCTGTTGCCACCACCAGAATGCCGTCATTGCAAAGCTCAGCAGTGTGGCATTTTTTTGTGTGTGTCTGCCTCTGATAACAGCGAGGCCATTTGCAACCTGTGCCAAAAGAAACGGAGTCGTGGGAAGTCCAACACCCACCTAGGTACAACTGCTTTGCAAAGGCACATGATCTCAAATCACAAACGCCTATGGGATCAACACATGAGTACAAGCAGCACACAAACTCAAAGCCGCCATCCTCCTCCTGGTCCAGCATCTTCAGCCACGTCAACCACTGCTGTCCTCCTTGCCCCCTCCCAACCATCCGCTACTCCGCCTCTCACCTTCAGCAGTTCCTGCTCATCTGCCCACAGTCAGGTGTCTGTCAACGAAATGTTTGAGCGTAAGAAGCCAATGTCACAGAGTCACCCCCTTGCCCAGCGTCTGACAGCTGGCTTGTCAGAACTCTTAGCCCGCCAGCTTTTACCATACAAGCTGGTGGAGTCTGAGGCCTTCAAAAAATTTGTAGCTATTGGGACACCGCAGTGGAAAGTACCCGGCCGAAATTTCTTTTCACAAAAGGCAATCCCCAACCTGTACTCTATTGTGGAAAAGGAAGTCACGGCATGTCTGGCACACAGTGTTGGGGCAAGGTTCCATCTGACCACTGATACCTGGTCTGCAAAGCACGGTCAGGGCAGGTATATCACGTACACTGCTGACGGCTGCCAAGCATGGAATGTGTGGCTCTACAGAGGAGTTGGTGACACCGCCACGACTTGCAGGCAGGCCTGCTGCCACCTCCTCTACTCCTCCTACTCCATCCTCTTTGCTAACCTCCTCGGCTGAGTCCTCTTCTGCTGCTGCTGCGTCTTACTCAACATCAACTGCACCCCCCCAGCTCCCCAGGGGCTATTCCACATCCCGGATACGACAGTGTCACGCCGTCTTGGGATTGACTTGCCTGAAAGCAGATAGTCACACCGGACCAGCAATCCTGTCCGCCCTGAACGCACAGGTTGATCAGTGGCTGACTCCGCACCAACTGGAGATCGGCAAAGTGGTGTGTGACAATGGAAGCAATTTGTTGGCGGCATTGAATTTGGGCAAGTTGACACATGTGCCGTGCATGGCACATGTGTTGAATCTGATCGTACAACACTTTGTGCATAAGTACCCAGGCTTACAGGACGTCCTCAAGCAGGCCAGGAAGGTGTGTGGCCATTTCAGGCGTTCCTACACGGCCATGGCGCACTTTTCAGATATTCAGCGGCGAAACAACATGCCAGTGAGGCGCTTAATTTGCGACAGCCCGACACGTTGGAATTCAACACTCCTAATGTTCGACCGCCTGCTCCAACAAGAAAAAGCTGTCAACGAGTATTTGTATGACCGGGGTTCTAGGACAGCCTCTGCGGAGCTGGGTATTTTTTAGCCACGTTACTGGACGCTCATGCGCAATGCCTGTAGGCTCATGCGTCCTATTGAGGAGGTGACAAACCTAGTCAGTCGCACCGAAGTCACCATTAGCGACATCATCCCATTTGTTTTCTTCCTGGAGCGTGCCCTGCGAAGAGTGCTGGATCAGGCCGTAGATGAGCGTGAAGAGGAAGAGTTGTGGTCACCATCACCACCAGAAACAGCCTTATCAGCATCGCTTGCTGGACCTGCGGCAACGCTGGAAGAGGAGTCTGAGGAAGAGGAGTCAGAGGAGGAATGTGGCTTTGAGGAGGAGGAAGACCAACCACAGCAGGCATCCCAGGGTGCTCGTTGTCACCTATTTGGTACCCGTAGTGTTGAACGTGGCTGGGGGGAAAGAGCAGACCTGAGTAGCTCGACATCCAACCTTGTGCAAATGGGGTCTTTCATGCTGTCGTGCCTGTTGAGGGACCCTCGTATAAAAAGGCTGAAGGAGAACGACCTGTACTGGGTGGCCACGCGACTAGACCCCCGGTATAAGCAGAAAGTGGCTGAAATGTTACCGAATTACCGGAAGTCGGAAAGGAGGCAGCAGTTCCAAAACAAGTTAAAAAGTATGCTTTACACAGCGTATAAGGGTGATGTCACAGCACAACGGGAATCTAACAGGGGAAGAGGTGAAAGTAATCCTCCTCCTACCATGACCACGCCGGCAAGGACAGGACACTTTACAGACGTGTTGTTGATGGAGGACATGCAGAGCTTTTTAAGTCCTGCGCATCGCCACAGCCCTTCGGGGTCCACCCTCAGAGAACGACTCGACCGACAGGTAGTAGACTACCTCGCCTTAACTGCAGATATTGACACTCTGAGGAGCGATGAACCCCTTAACTACTGGGTGTGCAGGCTTGACCTGTGGCCTGAGCTATCGCATTTTGCGATAGAACTTCTGGCCTGCCCCGCTTCAAGTGTCCTGTCAGAAAGGACCTTCAGTGCAGCAGGAGGTATTGTCACTGAGAAGAGAAGTCGTCTAGGACAAAAAAGTCTAGATTACCTCACCTTTATTAAGATGAATGAGGCATGGATCCCGAAGGGACTGACAGTGGGCGATACATTTGACTAAAAAAGGCCTGATGAGATGAGCTGCCTTGGGCTAAAAATGGTCCACACACTGCTGTATTTTATCTCTGCATGCCGGATGACTTGCGTGACTTCTCCGCCACCAACTTGGGTTCAAGCCGCAATGTTTCAGTGCACTTTCTGCCTGGAAAACACAGCAGCAGCTGCAAGAATACCTAATTTTTCAGGCATGTGTATATGCCTAATTTTTCTGGCCTCTGGTGCTGCACTGTGGCTGCAAAAACAAAACAAAAAAAAAAGGCACATACATGTGTCAATTCCCCTTCGTGATCGTTACCTTGTTGTGGTGAAGGGGCTTGCGTATCACAATGAAGCGATCACCTCTATGAGTGTGTTGGCAATGGCAATGTTGGCACACCCCAGATGATAAGGTCGTTGCTTCATTGTGAACAGACCAAAAGCGATCGGCTGGATAATTTTGCATAGAAAAAACATTAATTTTCTTTGTGATCATCTAAGGTGATCATTAAAGCCTACTAGGCCAACAATGGGCCCACACTGCAGAATCATTGTTTTCTGGGTCACTTAACTGTCACTGAACTACCTCAGCACGACCATAGGCTTTGAAAAACTGCCATCGCCTGCAATCTGCCAAACATGCACCATAGCACAGTCATCACTACACCAAGATTGACGCATAGTGGAATAAAATTTATGTCATGAGTGTGTCAACTATTGACAACTCTTTGCGGTTGTCTAAACTCTATTCCATACACGTCCCCTGATAGGGGACGTAACAGGTAATAAACTGATAGGAATAGTACTACTTAACATACCACTCATATTGGGATTGCATAGTACATTACACGGCGCACGCGCAGTGCCCCAAATTGGAAGTAAGAGGACCGACCAAGCATCTTTTTCCATCTCCCGGTTCCTAAAATCTATTCCATACACCGGCCCCTGATAGGGGACGTATCAGAGATTAAATTGATAGGAATAGTACTACTTAACATACCACTCATATCGGGTAGCACAGTACATAGCACGCGCAGTGCCCCAAATTGGAAGTAAGAGGACCGACCAAGCATCTTTTTCCATCTCCCGGTTCCTAAAATCTATTCCATACACCACACCGGCCCCTGATAGGGGACAAAACAGAGATTAAACTGGTAAGAACAGATTTTTTAATTTAAAAAAAAGAGGACAGCCTCTGTGGAGCTGGGTATTTTTTAGCCGCGTTACTGAACGCTCATGCACAATGGCTGTAGGCACATGCGTCCTTTTGTGGAGGTGACAAACCTGGTCAGTCAAACCCAAGGCAACATCATCGACCTCATCTCATATGCGTTTTTTCTGGAGCGTGCCCTGCGAAGAGTGCTGGATCAGGCCGTAGATGAGCATGAAGAGGAAGAGTTGTGGTCACCATCACCACCAGAAGCAGCCTTGTCTTCGTCGATTGCTGGACCTGCGGCAACGCAGAGAGAGGAGTCTGAAGAAGAGGAGTCAGAGGAGGAAGGTGGCTTTGAGGAGCTGAAAGACCAACCACAGCAGGCGTCCCAGGGGGCTTGTTGTCACCTTTCGGGGACCCTTGGTGTTGTACGTGGCTGGGTGGAGGAAGAGACCTTCAATGACGTCAGTGAGGACAAGGAACGGGACATGGCTAGCTTGGTATCCAACCTTGTGCAAATGGGGAGTTTGCAGTTGTGCAAATGGACTGTTTGCGGTTGTTTGCGGTGCGTTAAACAGGGAGTTTGGTCTGTCACTGTGAAGCGGGCGTAACCCTTACACTACCTGATCAATACAACATCATACCTGATGTTTTAAAGCACGTTATTCCAAACATTTTAGGAATGTTAGGTGATTTATGCCCTTTATGGATTAAAACCCGACTATGCATCAACTACGTAATTTTACATGGGAGTTTTGTCATGGATCCCCCTCTGGCATGCCACAGTCCAGGTGTTAGTCCCCTTGAAACAACTTTTCCATCACTATTGTGGCCAGAAAGAGTCCCTGTGGGTTTTAAAATTCGCCTGCCTATTGAAGTCTATGGCGGTTCGACCGGTTCGCCCGTTCGCGAACATTTGTGGAAATTCGCGTTCACCGTTCGCGAAATGAAAATTTTATGTTCGCGACATCTCTATTAGAGATGTCCCGAACTATTCGCCGGCGAACAGTTCCAGGCGAACATAGCTTGTTCGCCGCGGCGGGCGAACATATGCGATGTTCGGTCCGCCCCCTATACATCATCATTGACCAAACTTTGACCCGGTACCTCACAGTCAGCAGACACATTCCAGCCAATCAGCATACCCTCCCTACTAGACCCTCCCACCTCCTATCAAAAATCAAGGACAGCATCCATCTTAGATTCATTCTGAAGCTGCAGTGTCACAAATTTGACTAAGTTGTAATCGCAATGCGATTAATACAGGTTATATTAATCGCATTGCGAATTCAACTTAGAGCTGGGTTCCTAATGGTTGTATTGCTAGAAAATAACGAAGATTGAGAATATAGTGCTATATTCGTTATATTCGTCAATTCTAGCAATACAACCATTAGGAACTCAGATCTAAGTTGTAATCGCCATGCGATTAATACAGGTTATATTAATCGCATTGCGAATTCAACTTTGAGCTGGGTTCCTAATGGTTGTATTGCTAGAATATAACGAAGATTGAGAATATAGTGCTATATTCGTTAATTCTAGCAATACAACCATTAGGAACTCAGATCTAAGTTGTAATCGCAATGCGATTAATACAGGTTATATTAATCGCATTGCGAATTCAACTTAAGGCTGGGTTCCTAATGGTTTTATTGCTAGAATATTGTAACAGGGTTCCGAAGGTGCACTCGGTCCCCCATTGCCCGCAGAACTGTTGCTTAGCTTTGGGAATGAGGATCTGTGTTTGACCTCATTCCCAGGGCGGCTTTACTGCTGGGTGGCTCCCTGCTCCTAAGTCTGCCTTGAGCGCCGAGCTGATCACTCGGTGCTCAACTGGTTTTTCTGTCGGTCATGTGACGCTGGCCACATCACATGACCCTCACTCCCCACTATAAATACAGGCAGCCTGCTAGCCACAGGTTGCCTGTTAATTTCTAGGTTCCTGGCTATTTGTTGGACTACTGAATACTCACCTGATTCCGTTCCCTGACGATCCTTTGCCTGCTCCTCCTGTACTGCGCATCCGTCCTGGTATTGTGACCTCGGCTCCCACCTGACTACTCTCTTTGGACTCCTCTTGTACTTCTCTACTCTCCTGGTATTTGACCCCAGCTTCTCCTGACCATTCTTTGCTTTACCCTTTGTACTGCGTGCTCTCTTGGTTCTGACCCGGTCCGTTCATGTTCCGTATTTTGTCTTCCCTGCCTTCCCTGCACGTATCCTAAGTTAGGGACTGTCGTCCAGTTGTCCCCTGTCATCAGGACTCGTGAGGCAAGTAGGCAGGGCCAGGGGTGAGGGTGGAGCGCAGTGGTCACTATCCTTCCCCCTGTGTGTGTGTGGACGTGACCGTTACAGATTAACAGGCCCAATAACCACTGTATCATGAATCCTCTTACTACCCTGACTGACCATGTCTCTAACTTGACACAGAGGGTGCAGGAGCTAGGAGAGAAACTCCGTTCTTGTGAGTTAGGGCAAAGTTCTTCCACTCCTCTGTCCTCCAGTCCACATTTTGAACCCCAGATCAAGCTCCCAGAACCCTTTTCTGGAGACCGGAAGAGGTTTCTCTCCTTTAAGGAGAATTGCAAACTCTACTTCCGTTTGCGCCCCGTGTACTCTGGTCCCGAGAGCCAACGCGTGGGGATTATCATTTCTCTACTACAAGGTGATCCCCAGGACTAGGCATTTTCGTTACCTCCTGGGGCCAGTTGTCTAACTTCTGTGGAGGGGTTTTTTCAGGCCCTGGGTACCCTCTATGACGAACCAGACAGGGCCCTGGTAGCCGAGATGGCTCTTAGGGCACTGGTTCAGGGCCATCTCCCTGCGGAGGAGTATTGCACCCAATTCAGACGGTGGTGTGTCCCCTCAGGATGGAATGAGCCAGCCCTGAAGAGTCAGTTTAGGTCTGGTCTATCTGATAATTTAAAAGATCTATTAGTCAATTACCAAATTCCTGAGACCTTAGAGGAGATGATGACCCTAGTTGTCCGACTTGACAGACGAGTTAGAGAGAGACGACAAGAACGACAGTTCTGTTCTCAGATGGTGGTCCAGCCAGATGCCTTTTCCAGGGACAACACTGAGGTCTCCACCGAGGAACCCATGCAGGTTGGCATGACCCAGGGTATTCTTCGTTGCAGACGCGGAGAGTGCTTCTACTGTGGAGATCCTGGCCATTAGATCAACAAGTGTCCTAAGAGGGGCCTCTCTGACAAGTCTCCTAAGGCAAGACAACCTAAAGACCAGGTACACCCTGATTTTTCTAAAGGTAAGCTTTGGGTACCCATAACAATTTCTCTGGGGGTTATTAAGTGGCCGAGTAAGGCCTTTATTGATTCCGGTTCAGCGGCCAGCTTTATTGACTTTGAGTTTGCTAGTAAATTGGGTATTCCAATGTTTGCTTTACCTACACTTATCCATGTCATGGCTATTGATGCTACTCCCCTGATTGGTGGTACGGTGAGGTCATGTACCTCTGAAATTTCTCTGTCCGTGGGTGTGTGCCTGTAAAGGGGGAATGTTAATCACCAATATTTATGCAAATATCGATGATTAATATTCATAAATGGGAGGAGCCGTCTATTGATAACTCCGCCTATTTATACCTTTATATAATAATTACACAATACCTTCGCTATGCTCTACACTGATCACTTATGCTGACTGCAAGCGCCTTACTAACTCGCTACCGCTAACAAGTACACGCCACACAAAAGGGTACAAATATAACAGTATTTATTACACCACGCAATACACTAATAATACACTACGCACGCAGTACACTACAATACAGCACTAAATATCCAATCCTAAACTACACTACACATTCCCATTTCCACCCATCAACTAACTATACAATACACACATTCAATATTAACAGCCCACCCACCTAGTACTGTATACTATCCCTACAGGGCAGACGAAGATAGACGGTGGTCTTACAAGCCGTCCACCAAGCACAAATATATATTAGAGTGATCAGGGCGACAAGGGGTGTAAAGGGGTACCAGGATCAGGGGAAAAGGGGTAGGGATACAGAGGGTTCCAGGGGATATATATATACCAGGGGATAGCAGGAGGGAGTATCTGAGGGTTACCAGGGGAGTGAGATAGTACAGGGGGGGGTCCGGGGGGTATATCAGGGGGGTCCGGTGGATATATATAGTGCAGGGGGGGTCCGGAGGGTATATAGAGGGCAGGGGGGGTCCGGAGGGTATATGGAGTACAGGGGGGGTCCAGAGGGTATATAGATAGTGCAGGGGGGGGGTATATAAAGATACTTAGGGTTAATGCTCGTTGTCCAGGGGTCGCTCGTTCGTCTAGGGGTGCTCGTCAGTCCAAGGGGGTCTCCTTCAGGGTGGGTGGGCGGCCGGCTCTCTTCCCCCCAGTGCAGGCCTGCCGGACTTATATGTCCGGCCGCCCGCACTGCCGTACCGCCCACACAGCGGCGCGCGAGCGCGCACCACAGTGCAGGACACGTGGGCCGGCGCGGTGAGATGACGTCACCGCGCCTGCCCGCGCGTCCCTGCACGCGCACCGCAGGGCCGCGTGCACTAGCTGACAGGCGGGAGATCCTTTGATCTCCCGTCTGCAGCTCTTAGCATTCTGGACATCGCAATGGTAATTGCGATGCCAGAATGCGCATAATAGAGTGAGCGGAGGTATCTCCTCTCCCTCTATTATGCTTAATTATCTTCAGCAGGGCTGCAGATAATTAGAACAAAAGGATTCAAATTCTATTGAATTTGAATCCTTTTGTGGTCACCAGAATGACCGGACCTTGTTCGGTCATTCTGGCGCCTTCACCCAGATTACATCAATGTAAATGCTTGGGGCACATTTACATTGATGCATCTGTGTCCATGTGGGGGGGGGGGGGATTTATATGGTATGGGGATATATTCATATATATAAGATATACAGGGGGCATTATAGGATACAGGGGGCATTATAGATAGATATATATAAATATATATATATATCTATCTACCTATTAAAGGGGGCACATACATATATGAATTCCCACAGGGGCATGAATGAGCCCCTGGGGAATATCAGAGGCAGATGGGCGCAGGTGCTGGGCACATCTGCGCACATCGCCCTCTGAGGGGCTAACATATACATGGCACATGCATATATCACATTATGTGAATTCCCACAGGGGCATGAATGAGCCCCTGGGGAATACCAGAGGCAGATGGGCGCAGGTGCTGGGCACATCTGCGCACATCGCCCTCTGAGGGGCTAACATATATATACATATATATATATGCATGCCCAGTAGGCATGCATATATATCTACGCATACCTGCCACCCTTCCTCAACAATCCCCCTGTTGTCGGTGATACGACAATACCTTGGGGGAAGGGTGGAGGCATCTTTTTGCCCCCCCTCAACCCCATCCTCGGTGATGGTCCAGGAAAACCGGAGTGCACCCTGTCTCTTAGGTATCTAGACATCATCTAACCCAACGACTTCCTCCGACCTGCCCTTCACCGTAACCGACTCCTCCATCCACAGGATACACCGTCGTCTTTGTTTCCCAGGAACTCTCTTCTGTCTTGACTGTTACGGTGTTAGCCCCTCCTACTGTCATTTCTTTCTGGACTTTCGGAGTGGCTTGATCCTCGCAGTCTTTGACTTGTCTTTCTCTCACTCTTCCGGTGTCGGCCACTCCTGATAAGTTTAGAATGACCACACCCTCGCTGTCTTTGACTTGTCTTTCTCTCACTCTTCCGGTGTCGGTCACTCCTGATAAGTTTAGAATGACCACACCCTCGCTGTCTCGGCATTGCTGTCGATCTTCAGGTGTCGTCCACGCCCAAGGAATCTGGAGTGGGTCCACCCTTACAGTCTCAGTCTCTATTCTGCGCCAACTCTTCTTAAGCCCGTCTTGTTCCATCTTGATCGAAGGATGGGTGCGGTTCTCCCATGGACAGCTGAATCGGTCTTTACAAGGCAGGTCAGATATATAGGTTTTTCTTTCAAATAGAGGTGATGTCACAGTACCTAAATTCTAACAACGGGAATACCTCCGTTACACTACACATCCAGGTTATTCCCTTATGATCCTTACCGTTCAGGGGTCAAAGTGGCAAATGGAAACCAGAGGGGGCCTGTCCCTATCGTGTCCTAATCTTATCCCCATTCACACCACCTATTTACACAATAACCCCCAACCCCCCCTAAATCCAAGAGTTCAGTCCAATTGTCTTGTTCTTTGGGCGATTAGGCCTCAGGACTTTTTGTGACGTCAAGTCCTGAGCCTTCGGCGGTTGTTTTCGTGAAGTGCCGTCTGGTTCTGGTTTAGTTGGTCCGTTAGTCTCTTGACTCTCCGATACATCCACCATAGTCCAAGGTACATGAGTCCAACCAGAACCAGAAGCACTATCACCGGGTGAATCAATAAATTGAAAAATGACGTTGCCTTTGGACTGTATCCGAAAAGACTCTCCCACCACGAAACCTTTGAGTCCTTGTCCAATGCGGTGGCAACCGCGATAATCTTTGTTCGGTCATGGGTGAGTTGAATGGTGGCTTGCTTTTCCGTCTCCCGAAGACGTTGTATGATCTCTTCCTCTTGGCCGAAATCCATCAGGAGATGTCTAAGTTCTTTGCCGAAGCCAAGAGGAATCTTCTGAAGTCTTACAGGAACATCGGGGCGGATGTCAAGTCTTTTCTCTGGGGTAATCGGGGTTCTTCCCTGCTGCTCTGCGACGTTCAAACCTAAAACGGGACTAAGGGTGCAGTACGCTCCGGGGCGGAGTGTTCCTCGTTCGGTACAGTTAAGCCCAAAAATTGCATACGATGGGTCACTCCCTTGGTACCAACACCAATACCCCTGCCCCAAATATTTCAAAGAGGATGAGGGCATTGGGTTGGCCTTCATCTCACAGGACCCCTCGGTGTTCCAACACTGGTGTCTGAGCATCCGCTCCCGACTACCCTGACAGAGGATGACATTCTCCCTTATCCGACATCCCTCTGTATCAAACAAAGAGGGATGGCCCTCCTCATAGGTTAGAACGCCCGAGGGGAGCTGGGGATGAAGCACCGTCTGGTTGTTAATCATCGTTCCTAGATTGATGACACTGTATCCTTGTCTGATGCGACCGGATACAGGTGCCAGGGACGAAGCAGTGCAGGTTAAATTTTGACATCCATGCCACTGAACCACCCACCAATTGGTGTGATTAATAGCAAAAGGAGAAATCAGTGGACTTATTCGCTGACGGAGGTTGAATGGGAAGTGGCCGTTGTGAAGTGCCGTGACAATATGTTTAAGGTTGTCCGAGAGTTCGCTCTGGACCTGCGTACACGCCAGAGCAAGCTGAGCCCGATCCTGCTCCTCCAAAAGACCCACAACTAACCTCCTAAACTTCTCACGTATAGCAGAAGATAGAGAGGTAGTGGCATCAATGTGTGAGTGTTGTAAACCCTCTAAGACGTGGTCTACATCAATCTGGGTCTTGAATCCTTCCCCGGCGTGTCGCGCAACCTCCCCAAGCTTACTTCTCAAGACTTCCATGTCCATAGTGTTCAGGGCACCCACTCCCAAAGCACCTCCGCCCAGTCCCATAGCCACCAGGTCTCTCCTCCCCCTGTTCTTCCTGAGTCGAGAGTCGTCTTTCCTGACCTCTTGCCCCGCCTCTATCCAACCTCTTACCATGTCAATTTGGTTCCTAACGAACTCCTCACACCTATGATCCCAGTGATCAACTCGGAAGTCATCTACGGAAATTCTCCAGGTAAACAGGATGAATTTTGCATCCGTGATGATCTTCCAGGGGGATGATAGTTGAGGAGCTACAGGGTCTGCCAATTGATGGATAGGGGTGGTGCAAGAGTCTGAATGTGGTCTTACTGGTTGGAGACCTTCTGTTTCGTAGGGGACCCTTACTATAGTAACACAGACCCGTCCCCGTCCTTTGAATGGATACCATTGATCGTCTTCTCCAGCCTGTAACACTAGTTTCCCTACGGGTTTGGTTTGAGACAGATAGACCCATTGAGTAAAGGTCCAGCACCCTTCGTCGGCTGCCTCGCAAAAAGGCCACTTGAATGAACCATCTATATTGATGTCAAAGTTAATGTCCCTGCCCCTGGGGTCTGTCCAATCGGAAGACACATACCTACCCCGGTATTCCTCAGTCATAGGGGTACCATCCATCCATACATCCACTGTAGGGGTGTCCACCCCATTGCACACTAAATCCCACCTCCAGGGATTAGTGTCCAACATCACCATCTGGGTATCCTGTTCCCAGTGGGCATAGGTGACGAAATAGTATCCCGTCACCTCAGGAACGCAGTTGTCTCTCATGATCGTGATCATGAAAGACCGTATGGATGGAGACCCCCTTAACTGCGCATACCTTGGGTCCTTGGCATCGGTCCGTACTTTTAAAACTGTGGCTCGATACAAACCCTCCAGTTTTACCGGACCACTCTGATCATTCCAAATGGCCTGATCAGAGTCACTGCAGTTTAACTTTAACATCATTATGCTGGTTCGCACGTAATCTGTGGATACATGGCCCTGTACATAACTGGATTCCCTGGTGATAATCATCTGGGAATCCCTCAACATACAATAAGCCTTCAGGGTGCCTTTTACCGGAATGGGCCTATCAAAATATGTCCTAACCCTCAACCCGTCTCTGCTATCCTTCCCTAGGAAGGTAGCTTTCAGGATATACCAACCGCTGTACTCTGCCCCAGTGACATCTTCAGGACTCAGCAAACCCTCCTTGGTACACAACACTGTGGTAGTGTTGGCTCTCACTTGCTGGTAAGGGTGCAAGTGTGGATTCCTAGACACCCATCTTAAGGATTTGCTAGGTACAGGGTCCAAGTCCTGAAAATGCCTGTATTCCTTGAGACAGAGGGCGTGCAAGTCATGTTGTATGGCAGACACATTCTCCACCGGGGTATAATGCTGAATTACACCATTGGCAAAACCCTCTCTCTGGAAACCATACAGATACCATTGACCTGGTGTAAAGGTAACGTTCTTGTATGGTTCCAGGATTTTGCCATTCAAACATTCCACCATTAAAAGGCCGGGTCCATCAAGTGATATGCTGACCATACCAATATTAGTCCCCAGGTCCTCCCCTGAAGAGGCTGAGCCCGCCATCAACATGCTTACCACTAGTGTCACAAGCTGGGTACGTATCTCATTCAGAGGATGCCTAGCTCTTCCCTGGCAGTGTGGTCCCATGGAGTGTCTCCCTCTTGTGTTCTGAAATGAGATGGGATGTGTTAAGTGGATTGGATTCACACTCGACCCACCAAGCCCTTTATCCCCCCCTCACCCAACTCGGAACGGTATGCGTTATTGAGTTGGGGAGGCTCGGGTGGCTTTGGCCTGGTCAATGTGAATCCAAAAAACTTCCTGGCGTCTACGGGATTTCTTCTTGCTCGTGATAGGCCTTTGTACCTTCAGCATGGTGTCCCCCATTGCTTCAAGGACCTTGTACGGTCCCTCCCAGTTTGCGTCCCATGGGCCGACCCGACGAAAGACTTTCACCATTACCATTTCTCCTACAGAGGGCATAGGCGTTTCCCCCTGTAGATACGGTTTGTGTAACCGTATAGCTGCATGAGGCAGTAACTCCTTCAGGTTCTGCTGAACCTGTTGAAGAAACAAGTCTCTGGCGATGGCGTTCTTCGTGGGCTCCGACACTTGGGGTTCGTTTGGTAGACATAGGGGCATTTTACGTCCGGTCATAAGTTCAAATGGGGAGATACCGGTACTAGAGGCCTCTGTGGCTCGGATACCCATTAGCACAGCTGGAAGGGAGATTACCCAAGAGGAACCTTTCTCCAGCAGTGCCTTGGAAAGCCGGGTTTTGATGGTCCGGTTCATCCGCTCCACGATGCCCGCCGACTGAGGGTGGTAAGGGACATGAAACCTTTGCTTTATGTCTAGGAGACCACAAAGCGCTTTCATGACCTTACCCGTGAAATGAGTCCCTCTGTCGGATTCTATCAATCTGGGGATCCCCCATCGTGACAGAACTTGTTCCCAGAGAACACGGGCAGTGGTGGAGGCCGTATCATTGACCGTAGGGATGGCTTCTACCCACTTCGAGAAGACATCCACTACCACCAGGGCGTAACGACAGTTACGACTCCCAGTTGGCAAAGGTCCGATGAAATCAATTTGGATAGCGGACCATGGACCATCAGCAGGAGGAACCCGCTGTAACACCGGCTTCAGGGCTGACGCCCTTGGGTTAACCTGAGCGCACACCAGGCACTGTTGCGTAACGTCCTCTACTGTGTTGGACATTCCAGGCCAGTACAATTTGTCTCTCAGGAGAGGCAAGAGCTTATTCCGGCCAAGATGTCCAAACATTTGGTGGTTCAACCGCGTCAGCTCTGTTTGCAGATGCTGTGGAACCACCGGGAGAGGAAGCAACTGAGTACCGGTGTCGTAACACAGGATCCCCTGTTGTAAGGACCAGGGATGCTGTGGTACTTGGATGTGTGTCATTAGAAGAGGATCCTTAGCTTGTTCCTCCTCGAATGACACCGGTCTGTCACTCAGATGGGTATGCGCTGCAATCCGGTATGCGGGCAGTGGCTCAGTGCCTGGTTCCCTAAAGGTCCCAGACACTGCTGCTAGTTTTGCCAGTTCGTCTGCCTGGTTGTTACCTGCTGTCAAAGGTTCGTCCCCTTTTTGATGCGCCGGGATTTTTATGATGGCTGCTTCCGCCACGTGTGCCATACCCCACTCCCACAGCTCCTCCAGGACTGACACATGAGCCAGAGGTTTGTTTTGGCTGTCCACAAATCCTCTTCTCTTCCAAACGTCCAGGTGCAATGTGAGGGAGCGAACTACATATGCGCTGTCGCTATATATAACTCGTTTCCCTGGAGGGTGAAGAAGCAGGGCCTCTTTAACCGCCTCCAGCTCTGCCCGCTGTGCTGACATGTGACCTGGTAACCGGACAAGATTCTGGGTACCAGTGGTCTCATCCAGCACAGCAAAACCTGTGACATATTCCCCATCCAGATAGAACCGAGAGCCATCAACAAAGATGACTCTGTCATCTGGATGCTTGTCAGTCCTGAACATCCGTGGAGAGTCGTCCATTACCGGAGGGCCACAGTCATGTTCAGTTCCAGTCAGGTTCAGCAACTGGGACAAAACATACTTGGCCTTGTGGTCCACCTGCAGATTCCGGCCGCTGAGATCCATGATCCATCTCCCGAATCTCTGTTGGGAGACTCCAGGGAGAGTATCACGGAGCAAAAGGGTCAGCGGTGAATGTGGAGTCTGCAAAGTGAGGGGCCGGAAGCCAACAATATGCTCAGTGGTCTTAACAGCATAGTGTATGGCTGCCAATTGCTTGGCGCATTCATCGAACCCTCGTTCGACCGGCGAAAGCAGCCTGGAGAAATATCCCAGCGGTCTGGTCTCGTAACCTACTTTCTGTACAAGGACAGCTGAGATAGACTCCATCCCTGCATGCGCCTGTATGGCCATTTCCCCATCTGAATGTGGAGTGGCCAACACAGGCGCCGAGGAGAGGTCCCTTTTCAGGGTTGAAAAGGCCTCCTCCTGCGCATCGGACCACCCTTTGATTGAGGGTTCCTCTCCTCGAAGGAGTTTGTAGAGAGGTTTCGCTTTGGCCGCGAAATCCTCTATGAACTCCCTCATGAAGTTGGCAACCCCCAGGAATTTTCTCAAATCCTGAAGGGTGCCAGGCCTGGGTAACTTTACCATGGCTTCCACCCGGGACGTCATGATTCCTTTGGTTCCACAGGAAATTTGGACCCCAAGGAAAGTTACCTCCGCTTTAGCCAAATTTGCCTTATGGGGACTCAGTTTGAGTCCTGACTTTGCCAGGAGTCCCAGCAGCTCTTTCAACAGAACCAAGTGTTCCTCCAAGGTTTCTGTATGCAAAAGCAGGTCATCCACGTATTGCAGGAGGCATTCCGGCCGTGAGAACACACTCAGCACAGCCGCCAATGCCTGATGGAAATACGTGGGGCTGCTATGGAACCCCTGGGGCAGTACAGCAAACATGTACTGTTTGTCCCCCACCGTAAAAGCGAATTTGTACCGACACGACTCCGTGAGTTCGATGGAGAAGAACCCGTTGGCAACATCGATGGTCGAGAATACGCGGCTTTCGCCACTTATTCTGGCCATGATGTCGGGAGTTTGGGCCACCACTGGGGCTGACATTGGGGTGTATTTATTAAGGACACGGAGGTCTATGGTCAGCCTCCATGCGTTTGTGTCCTTTTTCTTAACTGGCCAGAGGGCATTGTTGCACTTTGAGTTGCCCTCAATGACCACACCCCTAGTCTTCAATTCAAGGACAGTGTCCATAATTGAATGGGTGGCCTCTGGTGGAAATCGATATTGGCGTTGAGGTGGAGGGTCAGGACCCTGTATGTCCACCAAAACGCCAATCAATCTGCCACAGTCATTCTTATTTTGGGCCCACAGATCAGGGTGCTCGTACACAATAGGCTCAAGGTCTGGATTGTGCGAGACCTCAGGCCACTTGTGTTCCAGCACATCAGTAGAGTTATCTACTGCTGGCAAAGGTGGTCCCAGACACTGGCGTTGAATGACAAACACCTTGGCTCGTCTGGGACCCTTCCACACAATGCAATTTGCCAGATCCAGGATCCACCCATTTTGTGTCATTACATCGGTTCCGATAATGTTATCAGAACCGGGGTAATACCACATGGGTATCCTGAGGTTAGTGCACCTGGTAATCTGAACGATTACCTCATCAATTCTGTGGGCCTTCACCCCCCCTTGTTGGTGATCAAATCCGATCACCACACACTGGGGGCTGTTGGGGAGTAGATCATGTTTGATATTGGTAATGGATATTTCCGCCCCAGTATCAAGCATGATTTCCGTTTCTTTATCTTTTATCGTGGCTTTTATATGGGGTCTCCCTGAAGGATCCAGTATGATTGGACATACTGGTGCCAATTCTTTAGGGACCCCTAATCTTCAATCGATATCCACCAGACTCCCAGTAGGTATTTGTGTGGTACATACTGCCACTCTTGTGCTCTGTTCCTGATCCTTAGGTGTGGAATCTCTTGATTCCACGCCCCCTGGGACATTCATGACCGCCACGCATTTTGGTGCTTGTCCTGATGAATGTCCCAGATTCATATCAACCTGTTCCCCCACAGGTCTGGCATAATTAGGCTTCATCCTGAAACCGTTATTATTGCCGTTTTTCTCCGAATTTGTCCGGTTAATCTTTAACCACTGTGGACAATTTCTTTTTATGTGCCCCTCTTGTAAGCACAGGAAACAACGAAAGTTTCCTGCCCTTTCCAGCGGTGGGGCCGTGGGGCGGACAGTTGATGCATACCTCGTGTGTTGTACCCGGTCGTCTTGCGACCTACCGTATACAGGCACACGCTCCCTCACTTTCACAGACTTCTTACTGAGCAGTATGTCTTGTCTACACTGCTCAATAATCATGGCTGCGTCCGTGAGGGATGGCTCCCTAGCTGCACTCAGCCGGATTGCAGTATCAAGATATGGGAATTTTTCCACAAACATGCGCACCATGCCTTGTGGAATCCCAATACCCTGATCTTTGGTAACCCTCCTGTACATTGCTTCAAACCGACTACACAATGACAAGGGTTCATCATGTATAGTAGGCTTAAACTTTGACAGGACCTCTGGAGTGACATCCCAATGACCCGTGGCCAGTCTCGTGAGTATGGAGAGGCGCTCCTCCTTATCATGAAACTGGCCATTCGTGGGTCGCATCCTCCCCGTTACCTCATACCTTTGATTAAGGTGTGTTGGTAACCATAATCTGAACAGCTCCATGCGATATTCCGGAGCCACTGAATATTTGTTACAGTGACCTTCGAAAATATCGCATGAAGCGAACGGATCTACATGGGGATCATATTTCGGGATCTCCTTGCAGATCCGTAACAGGAAGTTTATCCTTTCCATACTGGAATGGTTAGGATACACCTCTTCCTGTTTCTCCGGACGTGTTGGCGGATTGGAAGTGGAATATACCCCTCCACTTTCCTCTCCCCAACAGTTGTCCTGGTAACGGTTGCTACCCCTATTCTCCCCGGATGACGGGGTGAATTGTAGAGACCGTTCCACCTGTCCCCTAGTGTCTACCAATGCGGATGTATTATCCGTCGAAGACCCTGGCGTTGCCGCCGCTGTCTCCCCCTGTGCCGTTTCCGAAACACAAACTTGTTTCGTGGGCACCATACCGTTGGTACTAGGCCTGGACAAATTGGAGATTGCCCGCTGCAAATCTGCAATGGTTTGCGTCTTTGCAGCCAGGTCCTCCCTCATCTGAACAATCAGGGAATCCGTAGATACCATATTGTTCCTGTACTGATTAATCTCAGTGTACAGCCGGAGTAGCTCTCTGTCCATGTCAGAGTAGAGACTGTCCTTATCCGAGAGTCTCGACTCTAACACACAGATTTCTCTGCCCCTCTCGACTGTACACTGGGCTTCGTCTTGTAATTGAACCTCTAGTGTGTGAATTCTTCTATAGTTATCAACACAACAATTGCAGTGGAAGTTTGCTTTGTCCGCAGCCTCCCCTGCCTTTCTTGTGCTGGCAAGTATCTCTGTGTGTTCCGCCCTCCAAATGGTATCCTCATAGGAAAGAACCAATTTGGCTAGCATTTGGAGGCGTTTGGTGGTCTTGTTAAAGACACTCCTACTAATACAAACCCGGTCATGAGCGTACACCTGGTCCAGTAAAGCAGACCACAGCAGCTCAGCGGATTTATATGTAGTAGGAACAATGGGATTAAAAGTGCTGTTTTTGGCTAAGTGTTGGAGTGTGGAGAAGTTCATACTCACCGTTTGCTGAGCGTCCATCTTCTTGTTGGTGCTGTACTTTCTTGTCCCTTGCAGCTGCTTGAAAGAAGTCCTTTTCTTCCGGATCGCTTCTTTCTGACCAGCTGGACTTTTATGTACCTCCAACGAAGATGGATCTCTTTCCGTGACGTATCCTTCTTCTCTTACCCCAGCGACGGTGACCGTGTAAAGCAAATACGAAAATATTAATTCACAGAACAATTATAGATTCTCTGCAAAAGATTTTGTTCTATTTCTGGTACTGTAAGGGAGGTATCGCTTCTCCTGTACGAATTATCGGGTCCTAGACGCTCAGACACTCCGCTGACCGCGTCTCTCCTGCCCGCTAATTCACAGTACTAGCGACCCTCAACCTTAAGACCAAAAATAAACGCAAAATCCACGCAGTGGGCCTGGCTCGCCAATGTAAAGGGGGAATGTTAATCACCAATATTTATGCAAATATCGATGATTAATATTCATAAATGGGAGGAGCCGTCTATTGATAACTCCGCCTATTTATACCTTTATATAATAATTACACAATACCTTCGCTATGCTCTACACTGATCACTTATGCTGACTGCAAGCGCCTTACTAACTCGCTACCGCTAACAAGTACACGCCACACAAAAGGGTACAAATATAACAGTATTTATTACACCACGCAATACACTAATAATACACTACGCACGCAGTACACTACAATACAGCACTAAATATCCAATCCTAAACTACACTACACATTCCCATTTCCACCCATCAACTAACTATACAATACACACATTCAATATTAACAGCCCACCCACCTAGTACTGTATACTATCCCTACAGGGCAGACGAAGATAGACGGTGGTCTTACAAGCCGTCCACCAAGCACAAATATATATTAGAGTGATCAGGGCGACAAGGGGTGTAAAGGGGTACCAGGATCAGGGGAAAAGGGGTAGGGATACAGAGGGTTCCAGGGGATATATATATACCAGGGGATAGCAGGAGGGAGTATCTGAGGGTTACCAGGGGAGTGAGATAGTACAGGGGGGGGTCCGGGGGGTATATCAGGGGGGTCCGGTGGATATATATAGTGCAGGGGGGGTCCGGAGGGTATATAGAGGGCAGGGGGGGTCCGGAGGGTATATGGAGTACAGGGGGGGTCCAGAGGGTATATAGATAGTGCAGGGGGGGGGTATATAAAGATACTTAGGGTTAATGCTCGTTGTCCAGGGGTCGCTCGTTCGTCTAGGGGTGCTCGTCAGTCCAAGGGGGTCTCCTTCAGGGTGGGTGGGCGGCCGGCTCTCTTCCCCCCAGTGCAGGCCTGCCGGACTTATATGTCCGGCCGCCCGCACTGCCGTACCGCCCACACAGCGGCGCGCGAGCGCGCACCACAGTGCAGGACACGTGGGCCGGCGCGGTGAGATGACGTCACCGCGCCTGCCCGCGCGTCCCTGCACGCGCACCGCAGGGCCGCGTGCACTAGCTGACAGGCGGGAGATCCTTTGATCTCCCGTCTGCAGCTCTTAGCATTCTGGACATCGCAATGGTAATTGCGATGCCAGAATGCGCATAATAGAGTGAGCGGAGGTATCTCCTCTCCCTCTATTATGCTTAATTATCTTCAGCAGGGCTGCAGATAATTAGAACAAAAGGATTCAAATTCTATTGAATTTGAATCCTTTTGTGGTCACCAGAATGACCGGACCTTGTTCGGTCATTCTGGCGCCTTCACCCAGATTACATCAATGTAAATGCTTGGGGCACATTTACATTGATGCATCTGTGTCCATGTAGGGGGGGGGGGGATTTATATGGTATGGGGATATATTCATATATATAAGATATACAGGGGGCATTATAGGATACAGGGGGCATTATAGATAGATATATATAAATATATATATATATCTATCTACCTATTAAAGGGGGCACATACATATATGAATTCCCACAGGGGCATGAATGAGCCCCTGGGGAATATCAGAGGCAGATGGGCGCAGGTGCTGGGCACATCTGCGCACATCGCCCTCTGAGGGGCTAACATATACATGGCACATGCATATATCACATTATGTGAATTCCCACAGGGGCATGAATGAGCCCCTGGGGAATACCAGAGGCAGATGGGCGCAGGTGCTGGGCACATCTGCGCACATCGCCCTCTGAGGGGCTAACATATATATACATATATATATATGCATGCCCAGTAGGCATGCATATATATCTACGCATACCTGCCACCCTTCCTCAACAGTGCCACTCTGGGAGATGTTCTCTTCTAGTCCTGGAGAACCTACCGGTTGAGGTGGTACTAGGGTTGCCTTGGCTCCGTTTACATAACCCCCCAATTGATTGGTCCAAAGGAGAGTTGGTTAAATGGGGACCTAAGTGTGACTCATGCTTGTCCGTGGTCCAGGCTGGGGTTTCAGTAAGGTCTAATACATTACCCTCTGTTATTAAGGAATATTCTGATGTGTTCTCGTCCCTTTCTCCAGAGGTTCTACCCCCCCATAGACCTTATGATTGCGCCATAGAGCTAATTGAGGGTGCCGAATTTCCTAAAGGTCGAATTTATAATCTTTCAGGGCCCGAACGCAAGGCTATGGAAGATTATATTAAGGAGAGCCTTGCTAAAGGGCATATTAGACCTTCAGTCTCTCCTATGGGAGCAGGGTTTTTCTTTGTTAAAAAGAAAGATGGTGGTCTTAGGCTTTGTATTGATTACCGGAGATTAAATAAAATCACTGTCCAAAATAGATACTCTCTCCCATTGATTCCGGATTTATTTAACCAGGTTTTGGGGGCAACCTGGTTTTCCAAGATTGACCTGAAAGGGGCATACAATCTAATCCGAATCAAGGAGGGAGACGAATGAAAGACAGCGTTCAATACTCCGATAGGACACTTTGAATATCAGGTGATGCCTTTTGGACTCAGCAATGCCCCAGCTGTGTTCCAAAACTTAATGAATGATATTCTTAGGGAGTTCTTAGGTAAATTTATTATTGTCTATCTTGACGACATTTTGATATTCTCTCCTGATTTCGAGTCTCATGTGTCTCATGTCAAACAAGTATTAGAGGTGTTGAGGGAGAACCAGCTATCCGCTAAGCAAGAGAAATGTGTCTTTGGTGTACAGGAGATACTGTTTCTAGGGCATGTGTTGACTCCTCACGCCTTTAAGATGGATCCTGGTAAGGTTTTAGCAATTAAGGAATGGGTAAAGCCTTTATCCTTAAAGGCTTTACAACGGTTTTTGGGTTTCGCTAATTACTACCGTAAAGTTATCATGAATTTTTCTGTAATTGCTAAGCCATTGACCGACCTTACTAAGAAAGGGGCGGATTTGGAGAATTGGTCTACCAAGGCCATTTATTCATTTGAAACATTAAAAAAGGTATTTAGTAGCGCTCCCATTCTGATCCAGCCTGATCAGGAGAGACCCTTTATTGTGGAGGTGGATGCGTCCGAGGACGGCGCAGGAGTAGTCCTTTCACAAGGTCCTGCTAGCCTCACTAACCTGAGACCGTGTGCCTTCTTCTCTAGGAAATTCTCTCCCATAGAGAGAAACTACGACATAGGGAATAGGGAGCTGCTGGCTATTAAATGGGCATTTGAGGAGTGGAGACATTTTTTGGAGGGGGCAAGGCATCGAGTAACTGTTGTCACTGATCATAAAAACCTAATGTTTCTCGAGTCTGCTAAGAGGTTGAATCCCCGACAAGCCCGATGGGCTCTGTTTTTTCCCCGTTTTGATTTCTCCATTACGTTCAGGCCGGGAAGTAAAAATGTGAAGGCAGACGCATTATCTCGGAGCTTCCATGCTTTTCAACCCACTGAGACGCCGCCTGAATCCATCCTACCAGCAAACATCTTCTTAGCGGCTCTAACCCAGGATATCTCGGCTCGCATTAAGGCTGAACAACATCTGGCACCGGCATCCACCGCAACAGATAAGTTGTTTCTTCCCGTACAATTTCGTCTCCAGCTGTTGGGTGAGTGTCACGATTCTGCCTTTTGTGGACATCCGGGTGTTGAGGGCACTAAGGATCTGGTTTCTAGATCTTATTGGTGGCCCACTCTGACCAGGGATGTCAAGTCCTACGTGTCAGTCTGTGAGGTTTGTGCCAGGTCTAAGACACCTAGGACTCGCCCTGCTGGTAACCTACGACCCCTACCCATTCCCAGTAGACCCTGGTCCCATATCTCGATGGACTTTATAACTGACCTACCGCTGGCGGAGGGTAAGACTGTGGTTTGGGTGGTGGTCGATAGGTTTAGCAAGATGGTTCATTTCATTCCCCGGTCTAAACTTCCGAATGCTAAAACCCTGGCGTCTATTTTTGTGAGAGAGATTGTTCGTTTACATGGCATCCCGGGAAATATTGTTTCTGACAGGGGTGTGCAGTTTGTGTCCAAATTCTGGAGGGCCATCTGTCAAAGATGTAAAATTTTGTTGTCTTTTTCTTCCGCCTACCATCCTGAGAGTAATGGGCAGACTGAACGCCTTAATCAGTCTGTGGAACAATTCCTGAGGTTGTATGTTGCTGATGACCAGCAATTATGGTTCAAATTCCTTCCGTTGGCTGAATTTGCTTTGAATAACCGTGTCAATTCTTCTGCTGGGGTCTCCCCTTTCTTTTGTAACCATGGTTTTCATCCCCGTTTTCATTCTGGGTCGTCCGTCTCCTCCTCTAACCCTGAAGCTGATAAACTCTCCTCCGAACTGTGCACAGTTTGGACCCGGGTTCAATCGAACCTAGAAAAGGCTCAAAGTTCTCAAAAACTCAAGGCCGATAGGAGACGTTCAAGGGGGGTGAACTTTCAGGTTGGGGATTAAGTATGGTTGTCCTCCAAGAATCTATCTCTCAAGGTAGCTTCTAGAAAATTTGCTCCTCGTTTTATTGCACCATATAAGATCACGGAGGTGATTAACCCGGTATCATTTAGGTTGGAGCTACCCGAGTCATTCCACATTCATAATGTGTTCCATAAATCTCTACTTAAAAAATATTTTGAACCGGTAGTACCATTGAAAGCCTTGCCTCCGCCGGTTCTTGTTAATGATGCTGTCGAGTATGTCGTGTCTAAAATAGTGGATGTCAGGAAGGTGCGTAACTCCTTACAGTACCTGATTCACTGGAAGGGGTATGGACCTGAAGAGAGATCTTGGGTACCTGCCAGGGAGGTTCATGCTCCTAGACTGGTTCGTAAATTTCATTTAGAACACCCTGAAAAGCCATCGCCTGAAGTTTTGGGTCCGGTGGCCCCTCGTAAAAGGGGGGGTACTGTAACGGGGTTCCGAAGGTGCACTCGGTCCCCCATTGCCCGCAGAACTGTTGCTTAGCTTTGGGAATGAGGATCTGTGTTTGACCTCATTCCCAGGGCGGCTTTACTGCTGGGTGGCTCCCTGCTCCTAAGTCTGCCTTGAGCGCCGAGCTGATCACTTGCTGCTCAACTGGTTGGTCTGTCGGTCATGTGACGCTGGCCACGTCACATGACCCTCACTCCCCACTATAAATACAGGCAGCCTGCTAGCCACAGGTTGCCTGTTAATTTCTAGGTTCCTGGCTATTTGTTGGACTACTGAATACTCACCTGATTCCGTTCCCTGACGATCCTTTGCCTGCTCCTCCTGTACTGCGCATCCGTCCTGGTATTGTGACCTCGGCTCCCACCTGACTACTCTCTTTGGACTCCTCTTGTACTTCTCTACTCTCCTGGTATTTGACCCCGGCTTCCCCTGACCATTCTTTGCTTTACCCTTTGTACTGGATGCTCTCTTGGTTCTGACCCGGTCCGTTCATGTTCCGTATTTTGTCTTCCCTGCCTTCCCTGCACGTATACTAAGTTAGGGACTGTCGTCCAGTTGTCCCCTGTCATCAGGACTCGTGAGGCAAGTAGGCAGGGCCAGGGGTGAGGGTGGAGAGCAGTGGTCACTATCCTTCCCCCTGTGTGTGTGTGGACGTGACCGTTACAGAAACATTGCTCCAAAAAATTTCAGCTGACAACGCTGGCGGCAGAGTACGTAGTTCCTTGGGCAACCGAGGAGGGGAACACACAGCAGTTCCAACAGAGGCAGGGCAACATCTCCAAGGCCTCGGACAGTTTCATGACACCCCGCCAGCACCCTCACCCTGATTCGTGGCCTTGTGTCACAAGGAGTTGTGCCTGACAACTATTGGGTGTCAAAGCTGGACACGTGGCATGAACTGGCGCTCTACACCTTGGAGGTGCTGGCCTGCCCTGCCGCCAGCGTTTTGTCAGAGCGGGTATTTAGTGCTGCTGTGGGCATAATAACTGATAAGTGCATCCGCCTGTCAACTAAAAACGCTGACAAGTTGACTCTTATCAAAATGAACAAGGCCTGGCTTGCCCCTGACTTCTCTACTCCACCAGAGGAAAGCGGCTGATCATAAAGGCACTTTAAATGTGGCTTTTATGGTGTATTGAATACACTGTATTCCCATGCACCCCTTCCACCACAAAAAAGGGTATATGGTACAATCTTCCTTTTCTCTTCCTCCTCCTCCATCATATCAACATGATTATTAGGCTGCCCTCGTTCCTAATGTTTTAGAGGGTCAGTTCAGGAGCAGACCCTCACCCCTAATGTTTTAGAGGGTCACCAGCAGGCCCTCTCCCATAATGTTTTAGATGGTCAGATCAGCAGTAGGCACTCACTCCTAATGTTTTAGAGGGTCAGCTAAGCAGCAGACCCTCACCCCTAATGTTTTAGTTGGTCAGATCAGCAGCAGGCCCTCGCCCCTAATGTTTTAGAGGGTCAGCTCAGCAGCAGACCCTGACCCATAATGTTTTAGATGGTTATATCAGCAGCAGGCCCTTGCCCCTAATGTTTTAGAGGGTCACCAGCAGGTCCTTGCTCCTAATGTTTTTGAGGGTCACCAGCAGGCCATCAATCATAATTTTCAAGGATGTGTATGATGCCCTCCTTTATACAGTATGTAATAAAGGGTGTATTGGAGTGTCGGTTATTTTTTGGCAGCCCTTTCCCTTAGTGCATAGGCTTTATGAGTGTAGGAGTCCCACTACCTGAACAATTGTACGACAATGTGAATGAGGCCCTCCTTTATGTGATATACAGGTTGTATCGGAGTGCCTCTTCCTTGTAATTTTTGGCAGCACTTGCACTTTATATACAAGTAAGTAAACAGGAAAGAATGTTTCCTAACAATTTTTCCTCTAAAATCGATTTTATCTTCGGTTTGGTGCGTATTACTGTCAGTCTGTAAAAGTGGCATACTACTCGGACAACATCGTTGCCAGCAGCGACCTGGGAGTCCAAGATGCATCCAGACATCCTCCCCATGCTATTCCCGAACTATTTCAGTGGTGTTTCCATCAATTTCTGACCTTTTCCTATGAACTCGACACCCTCCCGTCTTCAGAGCAGGGGGTACCTGGTTTAATGCTCGGGTTCTCCCATTGACTTCCATTGTGCTCTGTAGAGCACCCGAGCATCCCAAAGTGTTCTACTAAAGCACCAGAGCACCCGAGCACTTTGGTGCTCAATCAACACTTCTCTGGATCCATTTAAGGTACGGGGCTGGTTATAGCTTAGTGAGAAAGAGATTGTCATGCTCTATATGATGTCTGATTTTCATTTTTTACATCAATCATGGCATAACCCTTTTAATTTACTAATAAATGTAATTATGATTTTACCATAAGCTCAGTGTTGATTTGAATATTTTCTTATCGTGTATGTATAGCTAGCTCAAACCTTACTGTGCAAATGACAGATATCCATTCCATGTTAGACACAGAACTTGCTTTGTTTCTTCTTGGGAGCTATTCATCATCCTCTGCACACATCTCTGCTGTTGCCATGACAACCAGACCTACAGAATTCATTGGGAGTTGGGCATCTGGTAAACTGCAGCATCTTAAGCAAAGCTGTGGGGACCATAGATGAATGGATATAAACGTGGGATATACAATATACGCAATATTATTTTATGGCTGATAAATAACTTGTTTTAACACATTATATATATATATATATATATATATATATATACAGTGGGGGAAATAATTATTTGACCCCTCACTGATTTTGTAAGTTTGTCCAATGACAAAGAAATGAAAAGTCTCAGAACAGTATCATTTCAATGGTAGGTTTATTGTAACAGTGGCAGATAGCACATCAAAAGGAAAATCGAAAAAATAACTTTAAATAAAAGATAGCAACTGATTTGCATTTCATTGAGTGAAATAAGTATTTGAACCCTCTAACAAAAAAAGACTTAATACTTGGTGGAAAAACCCTTGTTTGCAAGCACAGAGGTCAAACGTTTCTTGTAATTGATGACCAAGTTTGCGCACATTTTAGGAATGTTGGTCCACTCCTCTTTGCAGATCATCTCTAAATCCCTAAGGTTTCGAGGCTGTCTCTGTGCAACTCTGAGCTTGAGCTCCCTCCATAGGTTTTCGATTGGATTAAGGTCCGGAGACTGACTAGGCCACTCCATGACCTTAATGTGCTTCTTCTTGAGCCACTCCTTTGTTGCCTTTGCTGTATGTTTTGGGTCATTGTCGTGCTGGAACACCCATCCACGACCCATTTTCAGTTTCCTGGCAGAGGGAAGGAGGTTGTCGCTCAGGATTTCACGATACATGGCTCCGTCCATTTTCCCGTTTATGCGAATAAGTTGTCCTGTGCCCTTAGCAGAAAAACACCCCCAAAGCAAAATGTTTCCACCCCCATGCTTGACGGTGGGGACGGTGTTTTGGGGGTCATAGGCAGCATTTTTCTTCCTCCAAACACAGCGAGTTGAGTTAATGCCAAAGAGCTCTATTTTGGTCTCATCAGACCACAGCACCTTCTCCCAGTCACTCTCTGAATCATTCAGGTGTTCATTGGCAAACTTCAGACGGGCCTGCACATGTGCCTTCCTGAGCAGGGGGACCTTGCGAGCCCTGCAGGATTTTAATCCATTGTGGTGTAATGTGTTTCCAATGGTTTTCTTGGTGACTGTGGTCCCTGCTAATTTGAGGTCATTAACTAACTCCTCCCGTGTAGTTCTAGGATGCTTTTTCACCTTTCTCAGAACCATTGACACCGCACGAGGTGAGATCTTGCGTGGAGCCCCAGAGCGAGGTCGATTGATGGTCATTTTGTGCTCCTTCCATTTTCGAACAATCGCACCAACAGTTGTCACCTTCTCTCCCAGCTTCTTGCTAATGGTTTTGTAGCCCATTCCAGCCTTGTGCAGGTCTACAATTTTGTCTCTGACATTCTTGGACAGCTCTTTGGTCTTTCCCATGTTGGAGAGTTTGGAGTCTGCTTGATTGATTGATTCTGTGGACAGGTGTCTTTTATACAGGTGACTAGTTAAGACAGGTGTCCTTAATGAGGGTGACTAATTGAGTAGAAGTGTCTAACCACTCTGTGGGAGCCAGAACTCTTAATGGTTGGTAGGGGTTCAAATACTTATTTCACTCAATGAAATGCAAATCAGTTGCTATCTTTTATTTAAAGTTATTTTTTCGATTTTCCTTTTGATGTGCTATCTGCCACTGTTACAATAAACCTACCATTGAAATGATACTGTTCTGAGACTTTTCATTTCTTTGTCATTGGACAAACTTACAAAATCAGTGAGGGGTCAAATAATTATTTCCCCCACTGTATATATATATATTGTAGGGATTTACTCTGGTAAGCAGGGTAAGCGGACGCAGTACAGAGGCAAGAACACGGTAGTAAAGCAAAAGTTCAGTGTTTATTCACACAAAAGTAAAAAAGTATAACAAACACTTTGCAGAGTCCTGGTGTTAATTCACACAGCACAAAGTCCACAGAAGAAAGATGTCACCTGGCAGGCTGATTTATCCACGGCAGTCCACAGCAGGCTTTAGGGCGCCTGATTCCCAGCGTGTGGCTCTCCAGCACGGAACCAAACGTTTAGGTTCCAAAGTAGAGCCTGACAGAGCTCCCCTGTCAGGTGGAAGATAGATTCCACCCAGCTGATACTGCTGGATGGGTTTTTATAGCCCAGCCCAAAACCTGGCCTGGACCATGGGAAACAGCCACCCACCCTGCTCTTTGGCTGCTCCCAATAAGAACCGGCCCAGATTGGCTTTACAGCCATACTAAGTAAAACAACAGTGTCAGCCAGCACTAGCTGCTGCTGACACACACGAAATTACCGGTTATTATCTCACCGAGATCGGGAATCTCGGCGACACGTACCTTCTGTCAATGAGGAACCCTTGCGCCCTCCTACATACCTCCCCCCTTTGTTCAACCTTGAGGGGGTGAACACTTACCAGACAGTGTACCCAGGACAGGGCAGCTGCATTTCCCTGTAACCTGCCTACCCTATGTTCGACGGAGAATTTAATGTTCTGTAGAGACAAGAACCACCTGGTGACCCGAGCATTCCTCTCCTTGGCCTGGCTCGATCACCAGACAGAACTTTCTCCCCAACAGATAATAGCGGAGAGACTCCAGTGCCCACTTGATGGCCAGGCACTCTCTCTCCAAGAGCCCTTCAAGAGCCCTGTCAACGGAGCCGCTAAAGTGGCAAAATGGGTAACAAACCTCATATAATAGCCCACCATTCCCAGGAACGACTTTACTTGTCTAGAGGTGACAGGTCGCGGCCAATTCCGTATCACCCTTATTTTGTTTACTTGGGGTTTGATTACTCCGCGCCCAAAGACATACCCAAGGTATTTAGTCTCCTCTAACCCTATCACACATTTCTTTGGGTTAGCTGTTAGTCCCGCCTTTCGAATTGAGTCCACTACGGCCTGTACTTTGGGCAGGTGACTTTCCCAGTCGGTACTGTGAATGACAATATCGTCCAGGTATGCCGAGGCGTACCGCCGATGTGGACGAAGTACAATATCCATTTGACGTTGAAAAGTGGTGGGGGCGCCATGCAGGCCAAAGGGTAATACCTTATATTGGTACAGCCCCTCTGTTGTGATGAAGGCAGTTTTCTCTTTGACAGCCTCCGTCAAGGGTACCTGCCAGTACCCTTTGGTGAGGTCCAAAACAGAAAAATACCTGGCTTGGCCTAACCTCTCAATAAGTTCATCTACCGAGGCCTGGGATATGCATCAAATTTAGATATTTCGTTCAACTTTCAAAAATCGCTACAAAATCGTAACGTCCCCTCTGGCTTGGGAATTAAGACTATAGGACTAGCCCACTCACTTTTAGACTCCTCAATGACGTATAGCCGCAGCATGAGCTGCACTTCCTCAGAGGTGGCTTTTCGCCGAGCCTCGGGTACCCGGTATGGCTTTAACCGGACTTTTAATAATACCGAAAAAAAACTCAAGGGGGACACACATTATATTTAACGTCTTTATTGAATAAGAAATAATTACAAACAAATAAATAAATAATTGGAAAAATATAGCAGCAATGCCCCAAAATATAGCAGCAATGCTGACCCAAAGGATACCCGATCCCCACAAACAGAATTGCTCAATACAATAGTAAATGAGAGAGCAATAATTTTTTTTTATTTATTGTAGCACCCCAAGGTTACTCCAGCAACCACATGAACTGCCATGTATGTAATACTCCACCATATGGCTCAAACACAAATCCCGGCTGTGGATACACAAATAAATAAAGGCAAATAGAGCTGGAATACCTTGGTAATCGGCCAGTGAGGAAATCAGACCTCTGGACAGCAGGGAGCACACCCCGATGCACGTATTACTCCGCTTTAAAACTCTAAAAACCATGTTAACAAGGGTTGTGTCTAAAGATGGGAAGGATTGGGATCTTCTTCTGCCCTATCTCTTGTTCGCTGTGCGAGAGGTGCCCCAGGCTTCTACTGAGTTCTCGCCCTTCGAATTGCTTTAGGGCAGACATCCTCATGGTCTGTTTGACGTAGCCAATAGTGTTGATCACGAAAATTCGAATTGCGAATTTTAATCGTGAATATCGGCACTTCGAGAATTCGCGAATATTTAGAATATCGCAAAATATATTCGTAATCGCGAATATTCGATTTTTTTAAAATACCAGCTCAATTTTTATGCAAATTCTTTAGGCGAATTTTATGCGAATTTTCGCAATCAAGAAAATAATGCTTAGAGATCATGAATTTGCAAATTCTCAAATATATGGCGAATATTCGCGAAATATGGCAAATTCGAATATTGCCCCTGCCGCTCATCACTAGTAGCCAAAGAGGCGTGGGAACAGCAACCCACTCAAGGATTTACAGCCATACTAAGTAAAACAACAGTGTCAGCCAGCTCTAGCTGCTGCTGACACACGAAATTACCGGTTCTTATCTCACTGAGACCAGGAATCTCGGCGACACGTACCTTCGGTCAATGACAGACCCTTGCGCCCTCCTACAATATATATTGTAGGCAGACAGTAGGAATTGTATTGGAGGGAGTGTATATCTCACCCAGAAAGTTAAGCTGGGCGAGATATTAAAAGCCGGATAATGTTGTTTTGTTCAGCAGCCTAGTTGCTGAACTGTTGGTACATGGTAAAATCAGGGCCGGCTTGGTTGGAGTGGGGAATAGGTGGTGGTGGGATTCACCACTCCCACTCCATTACAGAGAGTGGGGAAGACTCAGCCCGTTCAGCTGAGGAAAGAGTCCCTCATTAAAGGTGCTTAAAAGTCTGAAGGAACCAGCAGTGTCTCTCTGCAAACAACCCAGCTGAGAGACACCAGCAGTCTACAGGCTGTTAACAGATCCGAGTGTTACCATACCCTGGGAGAGTGACGCAGGGGCCTCAGTCATTATACCAGCTGAGCCAGGTGAATCCGTTTTGCTGTTACTTTTGTTTAGCCGAACCAGGAGAATGTGTTTTTGGTTTGTTTATTTCTGTTATCTTGCTGAACCCTGTGGAGTTGAAATAAATCTCTACATTACTGAATTGTGGATGGATCGGCGGGTCCACAAAAACTAAAGCTAGTCCAAGGAGCACTGCCTGTGGACCGGCGGGTTCACAAAGATTCTGGTAGGAGTTATATGGTGTACTGTTGATGTCCTGGGTGAAGTCCCTATCGACCATGCAGTCACAAACTCACTCTATTGAGGAAGTGGTAAAAACTCTGGTGCAGGCCCAAGAACGAGCCTTGGATCAGCAGTGCCATTCCCAGGAACAAACCACACGTCAAAACAAATGGCGTTGCTAAAAGAGGTGGTCTTGGCACGATCTGAGTCCCACGGGGGGAGGGGCCCTGCGAGCTGGGGTGCCAGGAATGCCATTCAAAGCTCCCTTCAAAAAATGACTCCCGGGGACGATGTTGGGACTTACCTTATCATCTTTGAGAGGGCAGCCCAAAGGGAGAAACTCCACAAGGAAGACTGGGTTGCAGTACTGGCACCCTATCTGGTCGGGGAACCCCAGAAAGCCTATCATGACCTCAGTGAACAAGATGTCCGAGATTATGCAAAATTGCTCGGTTGGGGGTTACAGCAGCAGTATGGGCTAGAAGAGTCAGGGCTTGGGCATACCAGTCAGACCAGCCACCTCGATCCCAAATGTTTGACCTTTTTCATCTGGTAAAAAAATGGCTGGAACCAGATGTCTGCACTCCAGCACAGATTGGTCGTCGACCTTTTTTCCCGGGCCCTCCCCAGTAAGCTGCAGCAGTGGGTTGGCCAGGGAGATCCCGAAGGGGTGGACCAAATAGTGGAGAGGTTTGTTGCCACAGAGGAAAACCTCCAGGAGGGGCCCACCAACTCAGGATAATTTGAGAAACTGTAGGGCTCCGATTGGCAAACTACGTCCTTTGGTAAAAGGGGATGACAAAGAAACCCCAGGTCGCCGGAAAGACTCCATGGCTAGGAGACCGGGGCAGGTTTAGTGTTGGAGGTGAAAATGTTGAAATTTCAACCATTTTGATACAACTAATTCCTCGGCCACTTGGGGTTATGGCTGAATAAGCACCTGCATGGGGCTGACCCTTGTTAAAACATCAAAATGGACAAGTTTAGTCTATTGCTATAGACTCTTCATCAAACAGCCTACTGAAATTTGTAATTGTCTTAGTTGTCTCTGTCACATCTGGCATGTCTGCTACCAGTAGATGTGGGTTCTGTTCCCCAAGCTGCGGTGCTTCTGCCAATTCCCCAATCTCCTATATCCTCCTCCTTTTACTTTTATATACATTAGTGGCTTCCTGTCAGCAACCTCCAGCACTCCAGCTGTTGCGAAACTACAATTCCTAGTATGATCCATTCACTTCTGTGGGATTTATGAGAACAGCCACGCAGGGGCACATCCTAGGAGTCCTAGTTTAACCACAGCTGAGGTGCCAGAGTATTGTGATCCCAGGACTAGACAGTCTAAAGAGGCACCACGTGAATCGTCCAGCATCAGCTACTCTGATGAATTTTAAGCTTCTTTAAACACTTTTGTTTAACTGTTCTGTCCAGAACAGAGTTATATATATATTAGGTGTCCTAGATAATTTTTGTGCCTCGAACAGCAAATTGGACCGATGTAGTGGAAAGGAGTGTGGCTTAAATTGGCACTCTGTGCCAAAATTACACCAAGTCTCTGGTGCAAAAGTAAGCTAATTGGTAATATAAGCTTGGGGGAAAATTTTACATGGCTAGGCTTAATAAGTTCCCCCTTACGGCCTGGTCACACTGTGGATTCTGACATTGTTAAAATCCTGCTTCAGTTGTTCACCTCAGATGATGCAAACCCACTTGTGACTTGGTTGTAATGAATGGACATAAGTCATGAGAGGACAGCTGCAGCCACGGCTATCTGCAGACCGCACCAAGAAGGGACACATCTGTCACAGTCCCTCAGGTGACTGGTGTCAGGAGATCAGAGAAACTGGCTGAGCATGGAGGAATCTAACAGCCTCCTTGATTTCTCTTTATTCAGTGTTGATAGGGTTAACGACCACTTTCCTTTTCTCAGCTGTTGCTCAGTGGTCATCACTTCTACCCTTTATAGTCTGACCCCACCCTTCTGGCTATGCAGTAGATAGCATCATTTGAGTTTGGCTGAGCTGGTGTGAGGTTGTCTCTGGTGTTCCCATTCTTCCATCTCTACAGAAGTTAAGTGTTGTGTTTTTTTGTATTTGTTTTATTCCCTGTTGTTGTATCTGGGCCTGAGACAGAGACTTCCATTCGTCCATCTGGTGAGGAATGGGTTGTCTCTGGTCCTAAACTTATCCCAGGGCCTTATAGGGAAATCAGGGCCTAGGTATCCTGCATATGAATATTCCTACTTTCAAGGTCTATTCATATTTATAGGTAAAAAGGAAATCCTGCTCCGGCAATTCAAACCCAATTTAGACGGTCTTGGATGTAGAAAGGTTTCTTTATTTCATAAAAAATGCACACAAGTAAAAACAACGCGTTTTGGGGATTTCAGATCCCCCCCTTCATCAGGTTGACATTAATAGCTGATACAGTGTGGGGTATATATACACATAAAAACCACCAAAAAACTGCACCAGTGGGTGGCTACCAACTCATGGGACCACCCACAGGTGCTGTCCAAATAGCATATGTGACAGCTATATAGTTCATGGTTTATATATATTAAAACAGCACACGTCTGGAGGAGGAGGGTGGTAGTATAATTATACTATAGATGATGGCAGTGTTTTCGTATTATTTAATATTAGTTTAGTTTATATTGAACTTCAAAGGACGATGTAATACTAGGTTGGGTCATGTGATCACAAACTCAGCGTTCACATGGCCATCGCCATAGTAATCAGCAACGCTTGGAAGCAGTCTGGCCTATCGCATTGGTTCACGTGTCCTAAGGTGGTCACGTGACTGGAGTGGAAAAGGGAATGAGTCAAAGGACCTTCCGCTCTGGCCAATAGAAATTAGACACCTGTAAGTCACATGGTATGTTCCGATCATGTGACTCTGGGACTTGGACGGAGAATAGTCAGTATGTAGAAAAGGCTGTGGGTGGTGCCCGGGGTGCTTGGAGTCATGTGATGCGTTGTCATGGAGAGAACAACGCTCATCCTATCTTCAGGCACCGCAGCCAATGTAACTTACATTACTTAGGGGCAAAAGGGTGCGGATATACTAAAACTTAGGAGGGGGGGGACCAATAGAATGTGTAGGCAATACAATAAATACATAAAAATAGGGAACTGAAATAAATAAGTTATATAGACAATCCGATTGAATGCACGATACATAGGAGAAAAAAAGAATTAATGTATAGGTAATAAAATATAAATACATAAAAAATGAGGGACTAAAATGAGTAATGTGAACAGTACAATTAAATATATAATACATAAGAGATGATACAAAAAGGAATATACCGTATTTTCCAGCGTATAAGACGACTTTCTAACACTAGAAATTCTTTTCAAAAGTTGGGGTTCGTCTTATACGCCGGGTATACTCAGATCAGATGGTATATTCTAACCCCCAGTCGTTCCCATGATGACGGGGATGATTGCCTGGGGGTTAGGATATACAGGGCCCCGCCGCTCACAGGAGCATACATTTATAACCTGTAATCCGTAACTTTAACTTTAAATCAGCGCTCATCTCTTTACTACCTTACTCTTAGCTCTGGTAACAGGCAGTGCGGGCGGCGCTCACTCACTGACATCACACGCCTGCTCCTCCCACTAGGCGGCGCAGGTGCCTGATGTCAGTGAGTGAGCGCTGCCCGCACTTCCTGTTACCGAGGCTGAGAGTAAGGTAGTAAAGAGATGAGCGCTGATTTAAAGTTAAAGTTACGGATTACAGTTTATAAATGTATACTCCTGTGAGCGGGGGGGAGAGGGATCTGTGGATGTCACTGTCATGGGGAGGGGGATCTGTGGATGACACTGTCATGGGGTGGATCTGTGGATGACACATATAGCATAAGATGCTATATAGTGTTATCCATAGATCCCCCCCATAGCAGTGTCATCCACTGAACCCCCTTCCCATAGCAGTGTCATCCACTGAACCCCCTCCCCATAACAGTGCCATCCACAGATGCCCCCAATAGCAGTGCCATCCACAGATCCCCTCCATAACAGTGCCATCCACAGATTTCCTCCGTAACAGTGCAATCCACAGATCCCCCATGGCAATGGACCCACCATCTTTTCCCAGCCCCTAGTAGTTCCTATGTGGGAAACTGGGATTGTAAAAAGAAAAAGATAGGTTACCATGGCAGCCAGGATGCTACTGAAGCCCTGGCTGCCATGGTCAGTTCCCTGGACTGGAGAAAATTGTCTTGGAGACAGGGAGGGCTGGTGTCATGGATGATGTTGCAGATAGCTGGAAGTTATGGATAAACATCTGACTGGCTTGATCCCAAACTAAGGAGCATAAAGGTCACCCCTATAAAACCCTAAGAGCTCACCCTGACTGCTAAGCACATATAAGGGTCTCAGAGGTAGACGATTGAATGCCCTCGTACCTGGGCTGTGTGACACCTGAATACCCTATAATATTAAGGGGACACGACCACCGGCTCCCTGCACTTAATACGGAGGGAGTCAGGGTCACCTAGAATGAAGCCAGCAACGAAACACAATACATGAAAGGACTTATCTGAACAAGCAGTAACAGAAGTCTCCAGCAGTGAACAACTTCAATCCAGCAAGTAGTATAAACCGCAAAGTGAGGCAGTATGGGAGGGAATATAAAGGGAGGCAATTAGTGTAAATAGGTGACAGCTGGGAGAATGAAAGGAGATGACAAAGTGAAACCAAAACAAAGAACATCATGCAAGAGGTACAGAATAACGTCTACCAGACCTTCTCAGAGAGCTGGGGGTGACAGTACCCCTCCCTCTACGGGTGGACTCCGGACACTCAGAGCCCACCTTCTCAGGATGAGACCTATGGAAAGCCCTGATGAGACGAGTGGCCTTAATGTCCGCCACTGGGACCCACATCCTCTCCTCAGGACCATAACCCTCCCAATGAACGAGGTACTGGAGAGAACCGCGGATAATGCGAGAATCCACAATCCTAGAGACCTGAAATTCAAGATTACCATCAACAACAATCGAAGGAGGAGGCAAAGAGGAGGGTACAGTGGGTTGGACATAAGGTTTTATTGGGACCTGTGAAAAACATTATGGATCTTCCAAGTCTGAGGAAGATCAAGACGGAAGGCAACGGGATTGATGACGGACAAGATCTTGTAAGGCCCAATAAACTTAGGACCCAACTTCCAGGAGGGAACCTTCAGTTTGATATTCTTTGTAGACAACCACACCAGATCACCCACATTCAGGTCCGGACCAGGCACACGTCTCATATCCGCCACATGCTTATCTCTCACTCATCCTCTTCAGATTACCCTGAATCTTTTGCCAAATAAATGACAAAGACGAGGAAAATCTCTCCTCATCAGGTAAACCAGAAGACCCCTCTCCAGAGAATGTCCCAAACTGCGGATGAAACCCATATGCACCAAAAAATGGTGACTTATCAGAGGACTTCTGGCGACGGTTATTTAAAGCAAACTCAGCAAGGGACAAAAAAGAACACCAATCCTCCTGATTCTCTGTGACAAAACAGCGCAGATATGTCTCCAGATTCTAATTGACGCGTTCGGTCTGACCATTCGACTGTGGGTGAAAAGCAGAAGAGAACGACAACCGAACCCCCAAGCGAGAAGAGAAGGCCTTCCAGAATCTGGAAACAAATTGCGTGCCACTATCAGAAAAGATGTCTGAAGGAATGCCATGCAATTTGACAATGTGATCAACAAATGCTTGCGCCAGCGTCTTAGCATTGGGTAACCCAGGAAAGGGAATGAAATGCGCCATTTTGCTAAAACGGTCCACTATTACCAGAATCACAGTCTTCCCCGAGGAACGAGGCAGGTCCGTAATGAAGTCCAAGGACAGATGCGTCCAAGGACGGGAAGGAATGGGTAACGGGAGGAGAGAACCCGATGGCCGTGAATGAGGGACCTTGGCACGAGCGCAGGTCTCGCAGGCTGCCACAAAACCCTCAACCGTCTTACGAAGAGCCGGCCACCAGAATCTCCGAGCAATGAGATCCACTGTGGCTCTAATCCCCGGGTGCCCAGCAAGGACAGTATCATGGTGCTCATTAACCCCTTAAGGACTCAGCCCTATTTCACCTTAAGGACTTGGCCATTTTTTGCAAATCTGACCAGTGTCACTTTAAGTGCTGATAACTTTAAAACGCTTTGACTTACCCAGGCCGTTCTGAGATTGTTTTTTCGTCACATATTGTACTTCATGACACTGCTAAAATTGGGTCAAAAAAGTAATTTTGTTTACATAAAAAAATACCATATTTACCAAAAATTTAGAAAAATTTGCAAATTTCAAAGTTTCAGTTTCTCTACTTCTGTAATACATAGTAATACCCCCAAAAATTGTGATGACTTTACATTCCCCATATGTCTACTTCATGTTTGTAGCATTTTGGGAATGATATTTTATTTTTTGGGGATGTTACAAGGCTTAGAAGTTTAGCAGCAAATCTTGAAATTTTTCTGAAATTTACAAAAACCCAATTTGTAGGGACCACTACAGGTCTGAAGTCACTTTGCGAGGCTTACATAATAGAAACCGCCTAAAAATAACCCCATTCTATAAACTACACCCCTCAAGGTATTCAAAACTGATTTTACAAACTTCGTTAACCCTTTAGGTGTTGCACAAGAGTTATTGGCAAATGGGGATGAAATTTGAGAATTTCATTTTTTTGCCTAATTATCCATTTTAACCCATTTTTTCCACCAACAAAGCAAGGGTTAACAGCCAAACAAGACTGTATCTTTATTGCCCTGACTCTGCCGTTTACAGAAACACCCCATATGTGGCCGTAAACTACTGTACGGGCACACAGTAGGGCGTAGAGGGAAAGGTGCGCCGTATGGTTTTTGGAAGCCAGATTTTGCTGGACTGGTTTTTTGAAACCATATCCCATTTGAAGCCACCCTGATGCACCCCTAGAGTAGAAACTACATAAAAGTGACCCCATCTAAGAAACTACACCCCTAAAGGTATTCAAAACTGATTTTACAAACTTTGTTAACCCTTTAGGTGTTGCACAAGATTTAATGGAAAATAAAGATACAATTTCAAAATTCCACTTTTTTGGCAGATTTTCCATTTAAATATTGTTTTTCCAATTACAAAGCAAGGGTTAACAGCCAAACAAAACTCATTATTTATGGCCCTGATTCTGTAGTTTACAGAAACACCCCATATGTGGTCGTAAACCGCTGTACGGGCACACGGCAGGGCGCAGAAGGAAAGGAATGCCATACGGTTTTTGGAAGGCAGATTTTGCTGGACTGTTTTTTTTGACACCATGTCCCATTTGAAGCCCCCCTGATGCACCCACAGAGTAGAAATTCCAAAAAAGTGACACCATTTTAGAAACTACGGGATAGGGTGGCAGTTTTGTTGGTACTAGTTTAGGGTACATATGATTTTTGGTTGCTCTATATTACACTTTTTTGTGCGGCAAGGTAACAAGAAATCGATTTTTTGGCACGTTTTTTTTTTGTTATTTACAACATTCATCTGACAGGTTAGATCATGTGGTAATTTTATAGAGCAGGTTGTCACAGACGCGGCGATACCTAATATGTATACAATTTTTTTTATTTATGTAAGTTTTACACAATGATTTCATTTTTAAAACAAAAAAAATGTTTTAGTGTCTCCATAGTCTAAGAGCCATAGTTTTTTCAGTTTTTGGGCGATTATCTTAAGTAGGGTCTCATTTTTTGCGGGATGAGATGCCGGTTTGATTGGCACTATTTTGGGGTGCACATGTCTTTTTGATCGCTTGCTATTACACTTTTTGTGATGTAAGATGACAAAAAATGGCTTTTTTTACACCGTTTTTATTTTTATTTTTTTACGGTGGTCACCTGAGGGGTTAGGTCATGTGATATTTTTATAGAGCCGGTCGATACGGACGCGGCGATACCTAATATGTATACTTTTTTTTATTTATTTAAGTTTTACACAATGATTTCATTTTTGAAACAAAAAAAATCATGTTTTAGTGTTTCCATAGTCTGAGAGCCATAGTTTTTTCAGTTTTTGGGCGATTATCTTGGGTAGAGTATGATTTTTGCGGGATGAGATGACGGTTTGATTGGTACTATTTTGGCGTACATGCGACTTTTTTGATCACTTTTATTACCTTTTTTGGGAAGTAAGGTGGGCAAAATTTTAATTTCCTAATAGTTTTTTTTTTTTTTTTTATGGCGTTCACCGTGCGGGGAAAGTAACATGACCGTTTTATAGATCGTGTCGTTTCGGACGCGGCGATACCAAACATGTGTAAGGGATTTTATTTTTTCCATTTTTAATCAGTGATAAATGTGTTTTTTGATTTTTCCTTTTTTTTCACTTTTTTTAAACTTTTTTTTTGACCCAGACCTACTTGGTTCTTAACATAGAAACATAGAATGTGTCGGCAGATAAGAACCATTTGGCCCATCTAGTCTGCCCAATATACTGAATACTATGGATAGCCCCCGGCCCTATCTTATATGAAGGATGGCCTTATGCCTATCCCATGCATGCTTAAACCCCTTCACTGTATTTGCAGCTACCACTTCTGCAGGAAGGCTATTCCATGCATCCACTACTCTCTCAGTAAAGTAATACTTCCTTATATTACTTTTAAACCTTTGCCCCTCTAATTTAAAACTGTGTCCTCTTGTGGTAGTTTTTCTTCTTTTAAATATGCTCTCTTCCTTTACCGAGTTGATTCCCTTTATGTATTTAAAAGTTTCTATCATATCCCCTCTGTCTCTTCTTTCTTCCAAGCTATACATATTAAGGTCCTTTAACCTTTCCTGGTAAGTTTTATCCTGCAATCCATGTACTAGTTTAGTAGCTCTTCTCTGAACTCTCTCTAGAGTATCTATATCCTTCTGGAGATATGGCCTCCAGTACTGCGCACAATACTCCAAGTGAGGTCTCACCAGTGTTCTGTACAGCGGCATAAGCACTTCACTCTTTCTACTGCTTATACCTCTCCCTATACATCCAAGCATTCTGCTGGCATTTCGTGCTGCTCTATTACATTGTCTTCCCACCTTTAAGTCTTCTGAAATAATTACTACTAAATCCCTTTCCTCAGATACTGAGGTCAGGACTGTGTCAAATATTCTATATTCTGCCCTTGGGTTTTTACGCCCCAGGTGCATTATCTTGCACTTATCCACATTAAATTTCAGTTTCCAGAGTTCTGACCATTCTTCTAGTTTTCCTAAATCCTTTTCCATTTGGCGTTTCCCTCCAGGAACATCAACCCTGTTACATATCTTTGTGTCATCAGCAAAAAGACAAACCTTACCAGCGAGGCCTTTTTCAATATCACTTATGAAGATATTAAACAAAATCGGTCCCAGTACAGATCCCTGTGGAACCCCACTGGTAACATTACCTTGTTTTGAATGTTCTCCATTGACTACAACCCTCTGTTGTCTGTCACTCAGCCACTGCCTAATCCACTCAACAATATGGGAGTCCATGCTCAATGACTGCAGTTTATTGATAAGTCTTCTATGTGGGACAGTGTCAAAAGCCTTACTAAAATCTAGATATGCGATGTCTACTGCACCTCCACCGTCTATTATTTTATTCACCCAGTCAAAAAAATCTATAAGATTTGTTTGACATGATCTCCCTGAAGTAAACCCATGTTGTTTTTCATCTTGCAATCCATGGGATTTTAGATGTTCCACAATCCTATCCTTTAATAGGGTTTCCATTAATTTGCCTACTATTGATGTCAGACTCACTGGTCTATAGTTGCTCGATTCCTCCCTACTACCTTTCTTGTGAATGGGCACGACATTTGCCAATTTCCAATCTTCCGGGACGACTCCTGTTACTAATGATTGGTTAAATAAATCTGTTAACGGTTTTGCCAGCTCACCACTAAGCTCTTTTAATAATTTTGGGTGTATCTCATCAGGCCCCTGTGACTTATCTGTCTTCACCTTAGACAGCAAACTTAGAACATCTTCCTCTGTAAAGATACATGCATCAAACGATTTAATAGTCATTCTTTCTAGTGGAGGTCCTTCTCCTTTTTCTTTTGTAAAAACTGAACAGAAGTATTCATTAAGGCAGTCGGCTAGCCCTTTATTCTCTTCTACATAGCCCTTTATTCTCTTCTTGAAGATCCAGTGGGTCTGATGTCTGTATAATACAGTACAGTACAATATATATTGTACTGTATTTTACACTTTGTCTGAACAGATCTATGCCTTTTAGCACAGATCTGTTCAGCACCATGGACAGCAGGATGCCTGAGACGGCGTCCTGTTGCCATGGGAACCTTCCCCGTCTGCTCAGTACTGGTCAGAACTGCGCAGACGGGGAAGGGTAAGGAGGGGATCTGTCGGGGGGCTGTCTGGGGGCTCTCTCCCTCCCCATCGGGGGGCTGCAAAGGCACTGCAGCCCCCCGATGGGAGAGGGAGGGAGCTCCCTCCTCCTGTTAACTTTTTCCATACAGCGGTCCGTACGGACCGCTGTATGGAAAGGGTTAGACGGCTGACATCGCATCACTGATGTCAGCCGTTTATACCAGGGTGCCAGCAATGTGCTGGCACCCTGGTATACCCACTGAACACCAACGAATTTTCAAGGGGAGGCGGGCGGGGGATCGCGATCCCGCCTGACGCACCGCCCGCCTCCCGCACCGCCCGCAACTCCCCCCCCTGCACTACCCACCGGCAAAAAATCATGCAGGGGTGCAGGGGGGGGGTGTAAAATCTGTTTGAGGGACACTAAGGTTTCTGATCCCCGCGGTCAGGGACCGCGGGGATCAGAAACTGCAAAAAGCGCAGCAAACCGCAGGTCTGAATTGACCTGCGGTTTGCGGCGATCGCCGATACGGGGGGTCACATAATTTCAGCCGAAATACCATTCCGATTAACCCCTGGGGCGCCGGAATACCGATTTCAAGTTAGGACGTACCGGTACGCCCTGAGCCCTTAAGGACTCGGGAAATAGGGCGTACTGGTACGCCCTGCGTCCTTAAGGGGTTAATTACCTTGTGTCGTAAAGCGAGAGGCACAAACAACTTCCCAGGAGGACAAAGATCAGGAGCCTCTGCCTGGGCTGCCTGAACCTCTGCCTCCAAATCAGGATAAAGAGCAGAGACGACCACCCCTTCAGCCAAAATGGGACCCGAGTCTTCAAAGTCCCCCCCTCCCGGAAAACAACATGACAGGGCATCAGCCTTCACATTTTTAACCCCAGGGCGGAACGTGACAACAAAATTAAACCTAGAAAAGAATAAAGACCATCTGGCCTATCTCAGGTTCAGACGCTTGGCTGATTCCAAGTAGGCCAGATTCTTATGGTCGGTAAACACGGTAATAGGGTGTCTGGCTCCCTCTAGCCAATGGCGCCATTCCTCAAAAGCTAATTTGATGGCCAACAACTCCCTATCTCCCACATCGTAATTTTTCTTTGCGGAGGAGAGTTTCCTTGAGAAAAAGTCACACGGTCGCCATTTGGCAGGAGAGGGACCCTGAGATAAGACCGCACCCACACCCACCTCAGAAGCGTCCACCTCAACAATGAAAGGTAGAGAGACATCAGGTTGTACCAAAATGGGAGCGGACGCAAAACTCTTTGATACTAGAAAAGGCCTTAAGCGCATCTACCGACCAGGAGGAAAAATCTACCCCCTTTTTAGTCATATCAGTGAGTGGCTTAACAACAGAGGAATAATTCAAAATGAACTTTCTGTAATAATTGGTAAAACCCAAAAACCGCATCAGCACCTTCTGATTCTCAGGAAGCTCCCAATCAAGCACAGCACGGACCTTCTCAGGGTCCATGCGAAAACCAGTAGCGGAGAGAAGAAAACCAAGAAATTGAATCTCCGGAACCGCAAACACACATTTTTCCAGTTTAGCGTACAATTTATTCTCCCGCAGAATGAGCAAGACCTGACGTAGGTGGTCCCTATGAGTTTTGAAATCGGGAAAAAAAATCTAAATGTCATCTAGATACACCAGTACAAATTTCCCCATTAAATGATAAAAAATGCTGTTCACAAAATGTTGGAAGACGGCCGGAGCATTCATCAAACCAAAGGGCATAACCAAATTCTCGAAATGACCCTCAGGGGTATTGAAGGCCGTCTTCCATTCGTCCCCTTCCCTGACCCTGACTAGGTTGTATGCCCCTTTTAAATCTAACTTAGAAAAAACTTTAGCCTCAACAATCTGGTTAAACAGATCCGGGATCAGAGGAAGCGGATATGGATCACAAATTGTGATACAGTTCAGCTCCCTGAAATCCAGACAAGCTCTTAAAGAACCATCTTTTTTCTTAACAAAAAAAAAAAAACAGCGGCAACAGGTGACTTCGAGGGTCGGATGTGTCCCTTTCTCATGCTGTCAGAGATATAAGTACGCATAGCGACTCTTTCAGGTTGGGAGAGATTGTATAAACGTGATTTTGGCAGCTTGGCGCATGGGATGAGATTAATAGGGCAATCGTACTCCCGGTGAGGGGGCAGCTCCTGGACACCACTCTCAGAAAACACATCCGAAAATTCAGAGAGAAAAGATGGTACAGTCTTGGTAGAAACCTCTGAAAGAGACGCCGTGAGGCAATTCTCTCTGCAAAAGTCTTTAGGGTTATGTTTAGTGAGCCAGGGTAGCCCCAACACTAGAGGAGTAGGTAATCCGCTTAGGACTAAACATGACATATCCTCAACATGAGCATCACCCACAGTCAAACGGATATTGTGAACTATGATTTTTGAGAAAGTGGAGCGGAATCAATAGCAAAAACAGGTATATCCTTTTCCAAAGTGCATACCTGGAAACCATGTGTTATAGCAAATGGATTATCAATGAGATTGACAGCTGCTCCACTATCTACAAAAATCTCACAAACAATGTTCTTGCTATCTAGCGCCACCCTGGCAGGTAGGACAAAACGGGAACTACAAGCAAATGGCAAACCTTCAATTTCCGCATCAACCTTGCCAATAGTAGCAAATGGAAACTTTTAGAGGTTTTTTTTCTCTTTGTTTCTTTATTACCCTCAGAAAACTCCCTGAATCTCCTAGAGGGGAAAACATTAGCCAAATGATTTATACCCCCACAACAGAAACAAACCCTCCTCTGACAGCTGAATCCTCTACTGTCAGAGGCAAGAAAACCCAGCTGCATGGCCTCCTGCTTAGAGGGGATTGAGAGAGACTGAGGCCCCTGCGCACTGAATGAGACCGCCACACTGTCCTTGGACTGAATATGACAGGAAGGAGTTGTCTCTCCTCTCTCTCTAAGACGCCTGTCAATACGAACAGCTAGAGACATGGCAGACTCCAACGAGGCAGGTCTCTCATGAGAAGCAAATTCATCTTTCAATCCCTCCGAAAGACCATGGCAAAATTGACTTCGGAGTGCAGCATCGTTCCAACCAGTATCAGCTGCCCATCTCCGAAATTCAGAACAATATATCTCTGCGGACTGTTTACCCTGGCATAAAAGACGCAGTTTAGATTCAGCCAGAGCATTACGATCTGGGTAGCATTACGATCTGGGCAGATGCCCCAGGGCTACAAAAAATTCATCCACCGATCGGAGGGGCTGTGCCCCCACCAGCAGCGAAAAGGTCCAAGACTGAGCGTTATCCCTGAGCAGTGAGATGAGGATCCCAACCCTCTGCTCCTCATCACCAGAGGAATGGGGAAGTAGGCGAAAATGGAGTTTGCAAGCCTTTCTAAAGCGAACGAAATTCTCACTACCCCCAGAGAGCGTATCCGGAAGCGAGATCTTAGGCTCGGAACAAACTCCATGAACGGAGGCAGAACCGGTCACCGTAAACTGAGACACAGTTTTACGGAGATCTGCTACCTCCAGTGAAAAACCTTGCACGCGGTCAATCATGGCTGAAACTGGATCCATGCTTAAGACTGTAATGGCGGTTTATAATGTCACGGATGATGTTGCAGATAGCTGGAAGTTATGGATAAACATCCGACTGGCTTGATCCCAAACTAAGGAGCATAAAAGTCACCCCTATAAAACCCTAAGAGTTCACCCTGACTGCTAAGCACATACAATGGTCTCAGAGGTAGACGATTGCATGCCCTCGTACCTGGGCTGTGTGACACCTGAAAACCCTATAATAGTGAGGGGACACGACCACCGTCTCCCTGCACTTAATACGGAGGGAGTCAGGGTCACCTACAATCAAGCCAGCAACGAAACACAATACATGAACGGACTTATCTGAACAAGCAGTAACAGTAGTCTCCAGCAGTGAACAACTTCAATTCAGGAAGTAGTATAAACCGCAAAGTGATGCAGTATGGGAGGGAATATAAAGGGAGGCAATTAGTGTAAATAGGTGACAGCTGGGAGAAGGAAAGGAGATGACAAAGTGAAACCAAAACAAAGAACATCATGTAAGAGGTACAGAATAACGTCTGCCAGACATTCTCAGAGAGCTGGCGGTGACAGCTGGGCAGGCAAGGGTAGTCTTATACGGAGAGTATAGCCCAAACCCTATATTTTAAATGGAAAAGTTGGGGGTCGTCTTATGTGCCCAGTCGTCCTATACGCTGAAAAATACAGTACATAAAAAACTTTTTTATATGTAAAAAAAAGGGTAATGACATGTGATATATTACTATTGAATATGGTAATATGATACTGTCTAGACTTACATGAGTACTCGGTGTCACTATTCGGTGTCATAACCTATATGAAGAGTTGCAGGGTGAAAGGGAGTGTATAGGAGCTTCCTAGTTTATTGTTAGAAAGAATATATATTAAATATACAGTATATGTGTGTATATATATATATATATATATATATATATATATGTGTGTGGTAGAGAGAGAGGGGGACATGGGTATAAGCTGGAAGCCTATATATGTATAATGTGGGTGGAAGGAAAACTATAAATAACTATAAAAGGATAAGATTTTTTTTTGTGGCATTGGAGGGTAACTGTATTGTGGTGATTGGGATGAAGCTTATAAGTTGATTTCAAATTCCTCATTAAGTGCGTGTGGATTTAGACTGTTCAATTAGAAGATCCAGTACATTTCTCGTCTTCTTATATATTGGATATCTTCCCGCTGGCATATGGGTATTTGCTCGATTGAGCTCCCTCCGTGAAAGTCTGCAGGGTGTCTTGAGACGCTATGTTTCAAATATCGTTTTTTGATATTGGATTAGTGTTTATTCAATCTATTTCTTAGCGTTTGTATTGTTCTCCCAACGTGTATCTGATTGTCGGGGCATTCAAGTACATAGATCACATGAGTTGAGTTGCAATCCAGTTTTCCAAGAATAGGGTAAGATGTCCCATCACTTTTGTTCTGGAAACATTCTGTTTGGCGGATCATTGGACAACATAGGCATCTTGAACGTCCGCAACTTCTGCTGCCATTTCTTTTTTTCTTATTTCCAGTATCTTTTTTGTTCTCACTGCCCTTCAGCTTACTTGGGGCTAATATGTTTTTTAGGGTACGGGCCCTTCAATACGTCAGTTGGGGTGATTTTGGGATCAATTTAATGAGAATGGGGTCCTTCCTTTAAATATGCCAATGCTTGGCCAAGATAGATCTGATCACATTGTGTCTTTGGTTGTATGTAGTGATACAATTACACTGATAGTTCTCCAGAGCATTAGTTTGTTCTTGTTTACATTCCAGACATTCCAACTGTGTTAGTCCAGTTGCCTTCTCCTGTGCCGCAGTGATTATTTTCTTCGGATAGCCCTTTTCCTGGAATCTTGTCGATAGTATTTTACTCTGTTGTTTAAAGTCTTCCTCCAGTGTGCAATTTCTTCTTATTCTTTTAAATTGACTGAAGGGTATATTCTGCTTCCATTTTTTGAAATGTGTGCTGGTGTAGTTGAAATAACTGTTGCTATCAACTTTTTAAATAATTTATTTTACTTTGGAAGAAAGCTCAAGGTCTTGGGAATTGTAGGTCCCTAAGAGGGATATTCCCCAGTAATTAGTATTTAGATATGAGATGAAACCTTCAATGCTTTTTGGGTCCCCTCTCCAAATGAATAACAAATCATCAATTTAGCGCTTGTAGTATACAATGTTTTCTTCCCAATAATGTGACATGTATATGTAGGATTCCTCAAAAACACCCATAAAAAGGTTTGCAAAACTCGGCGCAAAACGAATCCCCATGGCGGTCCCCCGTATTTGCTTATAGATTTTGCCCTGGAACTGAAACACGTTGTGTGTGAGTATGAAATTGATCCCTCTTATAATGAATTATTTTTGTTCTCCGGGTATTGTGGAGTCCTCTGTGAGAAATGTATATGTGCATTCCGTCCCAAGTTTATGCAAAATATTTGAATATAGGGCAGATACATCTAGGGTGAGCCATTGGTAGCCTTCATCCCATCTGATTTCTTTCAGTTGTTTGATTAGAGTCGTGGAGTCTTTTAAGTAGGATCTTAAGTTGGTTACATATTTCTGTAAGCATATGTCTATATAGTGGGATAAATTACGGGTCAGAGAGCATACCCCTGAGATGATGGGTCTGCCTGGGAGATTTTTGAGATCTTTACATGGCTAGGCTTAATAAGTTCCCCCTTACGGCCTGGTCACACTGTGGATTCTGACATTGTTAAAATCAGTTGTTCACTTCAGATGATGCAAACCCACTTTTGACTTGGTTGTATTGAATGGAGCTAAGTCATGAGAGGACAGCTGCAGTGGCGGCTGTCTGCAGACCGCACCAAGAAAGGACACATCTGTCACGGTCCCTCAGGTGACTAGTGTCAGGAGACACAGAGGCCAACTACCTAAAACTTAAGTTTTAGGTAGTTGGCCTCTGTGACTCAGTTTCTTCATACAACTACCAAATCAGTATTTTTTCAGTCAATTAAATTGACTAGTGTCAGGAGATCAGAGAGACTGGCTGAGCATGGAGAAATCTAACAGCCTCCTTGATTTCTCTTTATTTAGTGTTGATACGGTTAACGACCACTTCCCTTTTCTCAGCTGTTGCTCAGTGGTCATCACTTCTACCCTTTATAGTCTGACCCCACCCTTTTGACTATGCGGTAGATAGCTTCATTTGTCTTTGGCTGAGCTGGTGTGAGGTCGTCTCTGGTGTTCCTATTCTTCCATCTCTACAGAAGTTAAGTGTCATGTTTTTTTGTATTTGTTTTATTCTCTGTTGTTGGATCTGGGCCTGATACAGAGACTTCCATTCGCCCATCTGGTGAGGAATGGGTTCTCTCTAGCGATGATCGAGCACCAAAGTATTCGTGTGTTCGGCCCGAACACATTGCTATATTCGTGTGCTCAGCCGAGCACCCGAGTATAATGGAAGTCAATGGGAGACAACCAGGCACCCCTTTCTCTGAAGAGGGGAGGGTACCTGGTCCATTGGAAAAGGTCAGAAAGTGACAGAAACACCACTGAAATGGAACGGGAACACTATTAGAACGATGTCTGGATGCATCTTGGTGTCACGACCGCTATCCCAGCAGCAGTCGTGTCGCACCAGACAGAGGGGAAGGGGGACCCTTATCTACGGATGGGAAATAGAATGGCCACCCCTGACTAACCCTAAGCTGGCACCTGTCTGCCCTGATACCCTAGACGGCGTGTGAACCCGTGCGGCGAGCAGGATGCCTAAACCCTCAGTCGCCCTAACAAGACTGGACTGGGGAAAGGCCGATGGGAGCGCTAGTCACCATCACTCACGTCTAGGAAAACAACAGGGGAAGACAGCAACAAACAAACAACAGCAGAGATAGACTTATCCAGTCACGAGCAGAGAAGGCGATCCCAAACACAACAGTCCACGCCGGACAAGAGCTCCACAGCAACACCATCAAACGATCTCCTTCCAAGGTCAGAGTAGCACTGGAAGTAAGGACTATATCTGGCAATGACTGCAAGTGAAAGTGAAACTAATATAGTAGCTGGGAGTGGCAGACAGGACTCACCTGAGAAGGATGCCTACAAACTCCCAGTCAGGACAAAAAGGTTCACAAGGCAAAACCCAGATGACATACCCTGAACCACGGAGCAAACTCACAAGCTATCGCGAGTAGCAAGTTGCTGCGACCTTCTCCTCCCAGACCTGTCTGGATCAGTCACAGTCGTGACACTTGGACTCCCAGGTCGCTGCTAGTAACCATGTTGTCCAAGTTGTACACCACTTTTACAGAGTAACAAAAATACGCACAAAACCCCCCCAAAAAAATCAATTTTACTTGAAAAATTGTTTGGAAACATTCTTTCCTGTTTATTCAATTGTATATAAAGTGCAAAATTACAAGCAAGAGGCACTCCGAAACAGCCTATATCACATAAGGGAGGGCCTCGTTCACATTGTGGTACAATTGTTCAGGTAGTGGGACTCCTACACTCATAAAGCCTATGCACTAAGTGAAAGGGCTGCCAAAAATTACAAGGAACCGGCACTCCAAAACACCCTTTGTTACACATAAAGGAGGGCTTCATACACACCGTTGAAAAAAATTATGATTGATGGCCTGCTGGTGACCCTCAAAAACATTTGGCGCAAGGGCCTGCTGATCTGACCATCTAAAACCTTAGGGGCGAGGGCCTGCTGCCGCATTGGTGACTCTAAATAACATCTGGGTGACTGCACGTCCTCGTGACGACGACGATCCATTTGGATGTCTGCCCTATCAACTTCCATGTCCTTTTCTCCGCCTACCATGGTGATCACGGGTAAGGGGGAATCAGGGTTCGATGCCGGAGAGGGAGCTTGAGAAAGAGATACCACATCCAAGAGAGGTCAATGGCTGAAATCTGATTGGCTGTTGTTGCCTTGACTCTTTTTTTTCTAATTGTGAACCACCCAGAGAGTTATTAAAGCAGAAACATCCTAAGAAGGCAGCAGGCGCGCGGCAATTACCCACTCCCGAATCGGGGAGGTAGTAACGATAAGTAACAATACAGGACTCTTAAGATGTCCTGTTATTGTAATGATTAATAAAAAATTACAGGGAATGTCACTGCAGTATTTTGGATGAGGAAACATTATACAGTAGAGTTGAGCGAACACCTGGATGTTCGGGTTCGAGAAGTTCGGCCGAACTTCCCGTAAATGTTCGGGTTCGGGATCTGAACCCGACCCGAACTTCGTCCCGAACCCGAACCCCATTGAAGTCAATGGGGACCCGAACTTTTCGGCACTAAAAAGGCTGTAAAACAGCCCAGGAAAGAGCTAGAGGTCTGCAAAAGGCAGCAACATGTAGGTAAATCCCCTGCAAACAAATGTGGATAGGGAAATGAATTAAAATAAAAATAAAATATATAAAAATAAACCAATATCAATTGGAGAGAGGTCCCATAGCAGAGAATCTGGCTTCACGTCAGCAGAGAATCAGTCTTCATGCCATAGCAGAGAATCTGGCTTCACGTCACCCACCACTGTAACAGTCCATTGTCATATATTTAGGCCCCGGCACCCAGGCAGAGGAGAGAGGTCCCGTAACAGAGAATCTGGCTTCATGTCAGCAGAGAATCAGTCTGCATGTCATAGCAGAGAATCAGGCTTTACGTCACCCACCACTGTAACAGTCCATTGTCATATATTTAGGCCCGGCACCCAGGCAGAGGAGAGAGGTCCCGTAACAGAGAATCTGGCTTCATGTCAGCAGAGAATCAGTCTGCATGTCATAGCAGAGAATCAGGCTTCACGTCACCCACCACTGGAACAGGCCACTGTCACATATTTAGGCCCAGGCACCCAGGCAGAGGAGAGAGGTCCCATAACAGAGATTCAGGCTTCATGTCAGCAGAGAATCAGTCTTCATGTCATAGCAGAGAATCAGGCTTCACGTCACCCACCACTGGAACAGGCCACTGTCACATATTTAGGCCCAGGCACCCAGACAGAGGAGAGAGGTCCCGTAACAGAGAATCTGGCTTCATGTCAGCACAGAATCAGTCTTCATGTCATAGCAGAGAATCAGGCTTCATGTCACCCACCACTGGAACAGGCCACTGTCACATATTTAGGCCCAGGCACCCAGGCAGAGGAGAGAGGTCCCATAACAGAGATTCAGGCTTCATGTCAGCAGAGAATCAGTCTTCATGTCATAGCAGAGAATCAGGCTTCACGTCACCCACCACTGGAACAGGCCACTGTCACATATTTAGGCCTAGGCAGAGGAGAGAGGTCCCATAACAGAGATTCAGGCTTCATGTCAGCAGAGAATCAGTCTTCATGTCATAGCAGAGAATCAGGCTTCACGTCACCCACCACTGGAACAGGCCACTGTCACACATTTAGGCCCAGGCACCCAGGAAGAGGAGAGAGGTCCCATAACAGAGATTCAGGCTTCATGTCAGCAGAGAATCAGTCTTCATGTCATAGCAGAGAATCAGGCTTCACGTCACCCACCACTGGAACAGGCCACTGTCACATATTTAGGCCCAGGCACCCAGGCAGAGGAGAGACGTCCCATAACAGAGATTCAGGCTTCATGTCAGCAGAGAATCAGTCTTCATGTCATAGCAGAGAATCAGGCTTCACATCACCCACCACTGGAACAGGCCACTGTCACATATTTAGGCCCAGGCACCCAGACAGAGGAGAGAGGTCCCGTAACAGAGAATCTGGCTTCATGTCAGCACAGAATCAGTCTTCATGTCATAGCAGAGAATCAGGCTTCACGTCACCCACCACTGGAACAGGCCACTGTCACACATGTAGGCCCTGGCACCCAGACAGAGGAGAGAGGTCCCGTAACAGAGAATCTGGCTTCATGTCAGCACAGAATCAGTCTTCATGTCATAGCAGAGAATCAGGCTTCACGTCACCCACCACTGGAACAGGCCACTGTCACACATTTAGGCCCTGGCACCCAGACAGAGGAGAAAGGTCCTGTAACAGAGAATCTGGCTTCATGTCAGCACAGAATCAGTCTTCATGTCATAGCAGAGAATCAGGCTTCACGTCACCCACCACTGGAACAGGCCACTGTCACATATTTAGGCCCAGGCACCCAGGCAGAGGAGAGAGGTCCCATAACAGAGATTCAGGCTTCATGTCAGCAGAGAATCAATCTTCATGTCATAGCAGAGAATCAGGCTTGACGTCACCCACCACTGGAACAGGCCACTGTCACATATTTAGGCCCCGGCACCCAGACAGAGGAGAGAGGTCCCGTAACAGAGAATCTGGCTTCATGTCAGCACAGAATCAGTCTTCATGTCATAGCAGAGAATCAGGCTTCACGTCACCCACCACTGGAACAGGCCACTGTCACATATTTAGGCCCAGGCACCCAGGCAGAGGAGAGAGGTCGCGTAACAGAGAATCTGGCTTCATGTCAGCACAGAATCAGTCTTCATGTCATAGCAGAGAATCAGGCTTCACGTCACCCACCACTGGAACAGGCCACTGTCACATATTTAGGCCCTGGCACCCAGACAGAGGAGAGAGGTCCCGTAACAGAGAATCTGGCTTCATGTCAGCACAGAATCAGTCTTCATGTCATAGCAGAGAATCAGGCTTCACGTCACCCACCACTGGAACAGGCCACTGTCACACATTTAGGCCCTGGCACCCAGACAGAGGAGAGAGGTCCCGTAACAGAGAATCTGGCTTCATGTCAGCACAGAATCAGTCTTCATGTCATAGCAGAGAATCAGGCTTCACGTCACCCACCACTGGAACAGGCCACTGTCACACATTTAGGCCCTGGCACCCAGACAGAGGAGAGAGGTCCCGTAACAGAGAATCTGGCTTCATGTCAGCACAGAATCAGTCTTCATGTCATAGCAGAGAATCAGGCTTCACGTCACCCACCACTGGAACAGGCCACTGTCACATATTTAGGCCCAGGCACCCAGGCAGAGGAGAGAGGTCCCATAACAGAGATTCAGGCTTCATGTCAGCAGAGAATCAGTCTTCATGTCATAGCAGAGAATCAGGCTTCACGTCACCCACCACTGGAACAGGCCACTGTCACATATTTAGGCCCCGGCACCCAGACAGAGGAGAGAGGTCCTGTAACAGAGAATCTGGCTTCATGTCAGCACAGAATCAGTCTTCATGTCATAGCAGAGAATCAGGCTTCACGTCACCCACCACTGGAACAGGCCACTGTCACATATTTAGGCCCAGGCACCCAGGCAGAGGAGAGAGGTCGCGTAACAGAGAATCTGGCTTCATGTCAGCACAGAATCAGTCTTCATGTCATAGCAGAGAATCAGGCTTCACGTCACCCACCACTGGAACAGGCCACTGTCACACATTTAGGCCCCGGCACCCAGACAGAGGAGAGGTTCATTCAACTTTGGGTTGCCCCGCAATATAATGGTAAAATGAAGATAAAAATAGGATTGAATGAGGAAGTGCCCTGGAGTACAATAATATATAGTTAAGGGGAGGTAGTTAATGTCTAATCTGCACAAGGGATAGACAGGTCCTGTGGGATCCATGCCTGGTTCATTTTTATGAATGTCAGCTTGTCCACATTGGCTGTAGACAGGCGGCTGCGTTTGTCTGTAATGACGCCCCCTGCCGTGCTGAAAACACGTTCAGACAAAACGCTGGCCGCCGGGCAGGCCAGCACCTCCAAGGCATAAAAGGCTAGCTCTGGCCACGTGGACAATTTGGAGACCCAGAAGTTGAATGGGGCCGAACCATCAGTCAGTACGTGGCGGGGTGTGCACAGGTACTGTTCCACCATGTTAGTGAAATGTTGCCTCCTGCTAACACGTTCCGTATCAGGTGGTGGTGCAGTTAGCTGTGGCGTGGTGACAAAACTTTTCCACATCTCTGCCATGCTAACCCTGCCCTCAGAGGAGCTGGCCGTGACACAGCTGCGTTGGCGACCTCTTGCTCCTCCTCTGCCTTCGCCTTGGGCTTCCACTGGTTCCCCTGTGACATTTGCTCTCAGTAGCGCGTCTACCAACGTGCGCTTGTACTCGCGCATCTTCCTATCACGCTCCAGTGTAGGAAGTAAGGTGGGCACATTGTCTTTGTACCGGGGATCCAGCAGGGTGGCAACCCAGTAGTCCGCACACGTTACAATGTGGGCAACTCTGCTGTCGTTGTGCAGCATGTAGTCGCTCATGTGTGCCAGGCTGCCCAGAGGTAAGGACAAGCTGTCCTCTGTGGGAGGCGTATCGTCATCGTCCTGTGTTTCCCCCCAGCCACGCACCAGTGATGGGCCCGAGCTGCTTTGGGTGCCACCCCGCTGTGAACATGCTTCATCCTCATCCTCCTCCACCTCCTCCTCATCCTCGTCCTCCTCGTCCTCCAGTAGTGGGCCCTGTCTGGCCACATTTGTACCTGGCCTCTGGTGTTGCAAAAAACCTCCCTCTGAGTCACTTCAAAGAGACTGGCCTGAAAGTGCTAAAAATGACCCCTCTTCCTCCTCTTCCTCCTGGGCCACCTCCTCTTCCATCATCGCCCTAAGTGTTTTCTCAAGGAGACATAGAAGTGGTATTGTAACGCTGATAACGGCGTCATCGCCACTGGCCATGTTGGTGGAGTACTCGAAACAGCGCAACAGGGCACACAGGTCTCGCATGGAGACCCAGTCATTGGTGGTGAAGTGGGTGCTGTTCCGCAGTGCGACTGACCCGTGCGTGCTGCAGCTGAAACTCCACTATGGCCTGCTGCTGCTCGCACAGTCTGTCCAGCATGTGCAAGGTGGAGTTCCACCTGGTGGGCACATCGCATATGAGGCGGTGAGCGGGAAGGCCGAAGTTACGCTGTAGCGCAGACAGGCGTGCAGCAGCAGGGTGTGAATGCCGGAAGCGCGAACAGACGGCCCGCACTTTATGCAGCAGCTCTGACATGTCAGGGTAGTTGCGAATGAACTTCTGCACCACCAAATTCAGCACATGCGCCAGGCAAGGGATGTGCGTCAAACCGGCTAGTCCCAGAGCTGCAACGAGATTTCGCCCATTATCACACACCACCAGGCCGGGCTTGAGGCTCACCGGCAGCAACCACTCGTCGGTCTGTTGTTCTATACCCCGCCACAACTCCTGTGCGGTGTGGGGCCTGTCCCCCAAACATATAAGTTTCAGAACGGCCTGCTGACGTTTACCCCGGGCTGTGCTGAAGTTGGTGGTGAAGGTGTGTGGCTGACTGGATGAGCAGGTGGAAGAAGAGGAGGAGGAAGCTGAGTAGGAGGAGGAGGAGACAGGAGGCAAAGAATGTTGCCCTGCGATCCTTGGCGGCGGAAGGACGTGCGCCAAACAGCTCTCCGCCTGGGGCCCAGCCGCCACTACATTTACCCAGTGTGCAGTTAGGGAGATATAGCGTCCCTGGCCGTGCTTACTGGTCCACGTATCTGTGGTTAGGTGGACCTTGCCACAGATGGCGTTGCGCAGTGCACACTTGATTTTATCGGACACTTGGTTGTGCAGGGAAGGCACGGCTCTCTTGGAGAAGTAGTGGCGGCTGGGAACAACATACTGTGGGACAGCAAGCGACATGAGCTGTTTGAAGCTGTCTGTGTCCACCAGCCTAAATGACAGCATTTCATAGGCCAGTAGTTTAGAAATGCTGGCATTCAGGGCCAGGGATCGAGGGTGGCTAGGTGGGAATGTACGCTTTCTCTCAAATGTTTGTGAGATGGAGAGCTGAACGCTGCCGTGTGACATGGTTGAGATGCTTGGTGACGGAGGTGGTGGTGTTGGTGGTACATCCCATGTTTGCTGGGTGGCAGGTGCCAACGTTCCTCCAGAGGCGGAGGAAGAGGCCGAGGCTGCAGCAGCAGAAGAGGCCGAGGCGGCAGCAGCAGAAGAGGTAGCAGGGGGAGCCTGAGTGACTTCCTTGTTTTTAAGGTGTTTACTCCACTGCAGTTCATGCTTTGCATGCAGGTGCCTGGTCATGCAGGTTGTGCTAAGGTTCAGAACGTTAATGCCTCGCTTCAGGCTCTGATGGCACTGCGTGCAAACCACTCGGGTCTTGTCGTCAGCACATTGTTTGAAGAAGTGCCATGCCAGGGAACTCCTTGAAGCTGCCTTTGGGGTGCTCGGTCCCAGATGGCGGCGGTCAGTAGCAGGCGGAGTCTCTTGGCGGCGGGTGTTCTGCTTTTGCCCACTGCTCCCTCTTTTGCTACGCTGTTGGCTCGGTCTCACCACTGCCTCTTCCCCTGAACTCTGAAAGTCAGTGGCACGAACTTCATTCCATGTGGGGTCTAGGACCTCCTCGTCCCCTGCATCGTCTTCCACCCAGTCTTGATCCCTGACCTCCTGTTCAGTCTGCACACTGCAGAAAGACGCAGCAGTTGGCACCTGTGTTTCGTCATCATCAGAGACGTGCTGAGGTGGTATTCCCATGTCCTCATCATCAGGAAACATAAGTGGTTGTGCGTTAGTGCATTCGATCTCTTCCACCCCTGGGGAAGGGCTAGGTGGATGCCCTTGGGAAACCCTGGCAGCAGAGTCTTCAAACAGCATAAGGAGACTGCTGCATAACTTGAGGCTCAGACAGTTTCCCTGATATGCATGGGGGTGATGTGACAGACTGATGGGCTTGGTTTTCATGCGCCATCCGTGCGCTTTCTGCAGAAGACTGGGTGGGAGATAATGTGAACGTGCTGGATGCACTGTCGGCCACCCAATTGACTAATGCCTGTACCTGCTCAGGCCTTACCATCCTTAGAACGGCATTGGGCCCCACCAAATATCCCTGTAAATTCTGGCGGCTACTGGGACCTGAGGTAGTTGGTACACTAGGACGTGTGGCTGTGGCAGAACGGCCATGTCCTCTCCCAGCACCAGAGGGTCCACTAACACCACCACGACCATGTCCACGTCCGCGTCCGTGTCCCTTACTAGATGTTTTCCTCATTGTTCCCGTTCACCACAATTTTGAAAATGGCAAATTTGGGAATAGTTTTTCAACCCAGAACAAAAACTGTGCTTTTACGGTCACTACAAATAACTTTACCAGCTAAAACAGTACAGATTTGGAGGAATATAAATGTCAGGGCTATTTTTTAGGCGCTGGGTGACAGGTATACCTTTAATCACAGAATTAGACTTGTATCTGCACTGTAGCGTGTGTGTTAAGTTTTTCAGAATGACACTATCAGCACCTTGAATCTAATATACCCTTTTTGGGATAGATTTAAAGTAGGCCTGATATAGCAGAAACTACTAATTTTGAGAATGGCAAATTTGGGAATAGTTTTTCAACCCAGAACAAAAACTGTGCTTTTACGGTCACTACAAATAACTTGACCAGCTAAAACAGTACTGATTTGGAGGAATATAATTTTCAGGGCTATTTTTTAGGCGCTGGGTGACAGGCTCAACTTGCCCCTGATGTAGTATATGGCCAAAAAATAACCACACTATTGATGGTTAAATGCACTTGGGTGACACAGGCTCAGCCTGCACCTGATGTAGTATATGGCCAAAAAATAACCACACTGTTGATGGTTAAATGCACTTGGGTGACACAGGCTCAGCCTGCAGCTGATGTAGTATATGGCCAAAAAATAACCACACTGTTGATGGTTAAATGCACTTGGGTGACACAGGCTCAGCCTGCACCTGATGTAGGATATAGCAAAAAATAACCACACTATTGATGGTTAAATGCACTTGGTGGTAGCTTGTGCTGGCGCACCACAAGCCACAAAATGGCCGCCGATCACCCCAGAAAAAAGTGATATAAAAACGCTCTGGGCAGCCTAAAAAAAGTGAGCAATTCAATATCAGCACTTCAATGATCCACAGCTGGAGATCGATCACAGAATGAAGTCTTTTGGAGGAGTTAATCTGCCTAATCTCGCCCTAACGTCGCAGCAGCAACCTCTCCCTACGCTTGTATCAGCAGAGTGACGTGCAGCGCTACGTGACCCAAGCTTATATAGAGGCTGGGTCACATGCTGCACTGGCCAATCACAGCCATGCCAATAGTAGGCAAGGCTGTGATGGCCTCTTGGGGCAAGTAGTATGACGCTTGTTGATTGGCTGCTTTGCAGCCTTTCAAAAAGCGCCAAGAAAGCGCCGAACACCGAACCCGAACCCGGACTTTTACAAAAATGTTCGGGTCCGTGTCACGGACACCCCAAAATTCGGTACGAAGCCAAACTATACAGTTCGGGTTCGCTCATCCCTAGTTAAAATGTTTCCTGCCTCCTCTGCTCCCCCGCCCTCCAGGTGGGGGAAGAGTAATTACTTTTCAGACTAGCATAAAACTACCAGAGGAGACACTGCTCATTGTTACGACTAAGAACTATTGTTCGAAACGCGTCAAAGTTGCTACACTTGTGGGTGGATGTCCTGTCTATTTTGTCTACTGCCTGAATAAAATACGAAGATTTTAGCTACCAAAATCGTGAGTGCTGGAATTTTCATTGTGTTTTCATATCAAGGATATACAGTCTCACCAGCCTTTTCCGTGCACGCAGGTGTTTGGACAATTGGGTGAGCTGGACTTTTCTTTGTGCATATTCGAACATACTGGTCAATCTGAGTGACCACAGATTGTTCTTGTGCATGACTCAAGGGATACTGATGGACTCAGGGTGGTGTACATCCTGGTTTTAAATGTACCATGAAAGGAGTGACATCCAATCTGCCAATATCAGTTTTACCCTTTGCCCACAATTTATCGGGGACTGGCTGCAGGTCCTGCTCAAATTGTACCACACAGGATGTTTGGTCCGACTCCAGGTGTAAAGCTAGAACCTGGGTTAAATCATCATCGGGGGTGTCAATATCTACATGTGTGGGACCATCCTCATTAAAGTGAATATGAGCCCCCAGTGCCTGCAGGACGTCAGTACCCATCAAATTGAATGGGATATTTTCTTTTACTAACAACTTAATCACCACTGTACTGTCTTTGATTTTTAATTTCATAGGTATGGTCTCTGAGATGAAGACCATTTCCCCTGTGAACCCTGATGCGGTGACACATTGTGTGCTTATCTGCCATGGCTTAATATAATCAGGATTGATCATTGTCTTGGCTGCCCCTGTGTCTATTAAGAAAGGAACTTGTTGGTTGCCTACCTGGACTGGTATCTCAATTTGGCAGCTTTAAGAAAAAGCAAAGAAAGTCCAGTGGCACTCCCCATTAGTTGCGCTTCTTCTTTATTGTATATTCCAAATGAGGATACATGTAAAAGAACACAGACGGCAGCGGGTGGACACGTACCTGCAGTGCAAAGGATTAGCGGCGACGGCTGTTTCACGCGTATAGCGCTTCGTCAGGCCAGCATGTCAGCGGCAAGAGAATGCCTGCTTTTATACCTGTGTACACACCCTTTGTCTGACATTACTAGGCGGCGCCCAGCCGTGGCGCTCACCTGTGAGGTCAGACTAGGGTCAAAGGTGTGTTCACCATACAGAAACTATCTGCATTAATTAAAACCAAAAAACAGAAACATGTATATGGAAACATAAATCATAGCAATTCTACAGGAATACTCCCATGTCTATTTTCTCATTTAATCCCAAGGGACCCATCGTATCGGTGCGCAGTATTCACCTGCTTTCTCTTCTAAGTAGCTCCCGATGTCTGTCTACTCCCTGGGGCAGGTTCTTTACGATCTCAATACCTGCAAACCTGAGTACTTCACTTCTTCCCCCATGATCATGTTTTACATGATGTATGAGGCGCGGACAGCCCTTTTCAGAGGTGAGGGAAGCAAGGTGTTCCTTTATTCTCTCATTAGGACTCCTTATTGTTTTACCCAGGGCTTTTTTTCTGGCGGAACGCACCGGAACGGCGTCCGCCATCTTTTGACATCGCAGCCTGCGATGTATCAGCGGGGAGGGACTGGGAGGAGGAGCTGGGGGCCGGTACGTTCACTGTGCTCCGGCCCCGCAGCTCCAGTATAGACTCATGCTGCCCCCTCAGTAGTATAACTTTCAATATATTGTACTCACAGGGCTACTGTTATCGTAATGCAGGCCGGCCGGCCAGGCAGACAAGCGGCAGAGTGACTGACTGACGTCACGTGCCTGCGCCGCCTACTTCATTTCATTTAATTACACATTTTATAACTGTACTGGAGCGGCAATGGGGGGTCTGTGGATGACACTGTTATGGGGTGGGGGGGGGTCTGTGGATGACACTGTTATGGGTTGGGGGCGGTCTGTGGCTGACACTGTTATGGGATGGGGGGGTCTGTGGATGGCACTGTTATGGGGTGGGGGGGTCTGTGGATGGCACTGTTATGGGGTGGGGGGGTCTGTGGATGGCACTGTTATGGGGTGGGGGGGTCTGTGGATGGCACTGTTATGGGGTGGGGGGGTCTGTGGATGGCACTGTTATGGGGTGGGGGGGTCTGTGGATGGCACTGTTATGGGGTGGGGGGGTCTGTGGATGGCACTGTTATGGGGTGGGGGGGGGGTCTGTGGATGGCACTGTTATGGGGTGGGGGGGTCTGTGGATGGCACTGTTATAGGATGGGGGATCTGTGGATGCCATCCCCAGATCCTCCACCCCATAACAGTGCCATCCCCAGATCCCCCATTAACAGTGCCATCCCCATCTGGGGGGTTTCTTTGCTGGGCTGGACTTTTATAGCCCCCCCCAAATTTTACTTGCATCCCTGTTCTCTAAAGGGGCGGTTTTAGGGGGCGGTCCTAGGGGTGGGTAGGGGGCGGTCTTAGGGGCGAGTAGGTGCGTGGCCAGGGGAGGGGGGGGGGGTGAGTTCCACCACCTTTTCTCTGAGAAAAAAAGCCCTGGTTTTACCTATATAGAACCTGCCACTAGTGATGGACAAACATCTGATGGGATGCTTCGCGAACGCGATCGCTCAAACTCGCTCAAATGTTTGCGAACCACAGGTTAATTTTAATGGCATGCAAACATGAGAAACCTCCAGGTCATATTTGCAGCCACAAAATACTTAGGAAATGCGCACACATAGTTCCACAACATGGACACTGACATACCAGAAGTATTTAAGCGAATCTGCGGTCTACAAGCATTAATTTTTCATCGGCGAAATTTCGCCAAAATATTAATCGCAAGAGCACATGCACTGGTTTACACCGACTAGCAATTAGATGGATGCGATGGTTGGAGCGAAGTTCAACGAGGAAGAGGAAGAACTCCTGGTGACTGTAAGTAATCTTACATTAAAGTAGTGTATTTGATTACATTTCACCTGCATGTCTGAACAATCGCTTTATATGCATAAAGAGTGTTATAAAAAAAATCGCCAGTGTGACCTTCTGCGATTCAAATTTTTCTTAAGTGCACCAAACTTCACATTTTATAAGGTCTCACTAGATATTATTGATCATTGCACAGTATTCCTGTGACATTACACCCACTATGTTAGGTTACCCTGCAGAGTGGCCGAGCGCACAGCGTCATTGGTTGCTAATGCTAACTAGAGATGTCGCAAACATAAAATTTTCTGTTCGCGAACAGTGAACTCGAACTTCCGTGAATGTTCGCGAACGGACGAACAGCCATAGACTTCAATAGACAGGCGAATTTTAAAACCCACAGGGACTCTTTCTGGCCACAATAGTGATGGAAAAGTTGTTTCAAGGGGACTAACACCTGAAACAACTTTTGCCGGAGAGGGATCCATGGCAAAACTGGAAAATATCGTAGTTGACGCAGAGTGTGGTAAGTTGAATTCGCAATGCAATTAATATAACCTGCATTAATCGCATGGCGATTACAACTTAGATCTGAGTTCCTAATGGTTGTATTGCTAGAATTGACGAATATAACGAATATAGCACTATTCTCAATCTTCGTTATATTCTAGCAATACAACCATTAGGAACCCAGCTCTAAGTTGAATTCGCAATGCGATTAATATAACCTGTATTAATCGCATTGCGATTACAACTTAGTCAAATTTGGGACACACTGCAGCTTCAGAATGAATCTAAGATGGATGCTGTCCTTGCTTTTTGATAGGAGGTAGGAGGGTCTGGGAGGGAGGGTATGCTGATTGGCTGGAATGTGTCTGCTGACTGTGAGGTACAGGGTCAAAGTTTGCTCAATGATGATGTATAGGGGGCGGACCGAACATCGCATATGTTCGCCCGCCGCGGTGAACGCGAACAAGCTATGTTCGTCGGGAACTGTTCGCCGGCAAATAGTTTGGGAAATCTCTAATGCTAACTCGCTATGACGCCGTGCGCTTCTTGCCACCACCACTGTACAGTGAAAAAGAGAGAGAGAAAAAAAAAAGGAGGGGGGTGAGCAAAGCAGGGAGGGTCGCCAATGGATGCTTGGGTATTTTAAATGAACTGAGAGGTCAGGGAATACGTAAGTGGGGCTGCTTCACACCAAACAACGGTCTGACAAGCAGACCGTAGTGTACAAAATACGTTCGGAAGGAGGAAAAAGGAAGGTGGTGGAGCGCCAAGAAGAATTATCAAAGGTATAATTGCTATATAGGAAATTAATATATCAGATAGAGAGCTCCCGATGGTGAATTGGAGGCCTCAGAGTTCCCAAGTTATGAGAATAGATGGTTGTTAACCGCCTCACGTCCGCCCATAGACTATAAACGTCCTATGGGTGGACGTCTATTTCTGACAGCACGTTTTAAAACGTCCTGTCAGAAATAGCAGCTGCACGCTAATCGTGCAGCTGCTGATCGGGTTGCCCGCTGTCAGTGACAGCAGGGCAACCCTAAGACAAGGCAGGGACAGTTCCCAGGTGTCCCTGCCTTCACGATCGCTACAGACACAGCGCTCACCGAGCTGTGCGCTTCCTGTTCCGGCCCGGCGGTCATGTGACCGCCGTGACCGGAGAGTGCAGGAGCTGTGTGAGGTCTCTCAGAGACCTCGATCAGCCCTGCACTGAGGCTGTACAGCGCTGGATTGCTGCTGTACAGCCTCTATAGGGGTGCATTTGTCCTGTAACTGGGGCTACTATGTCAGCCCCAGTTACAGGAGAAATCAACAGTGAAAAAAAAAAGAAAAAGTGAAGTAAATGTCCCCCAGAGGTCTTGTATAACCTTATGGGGGACGAAAAGTGTAAAATAAAAAAAATAAAAATAAAAGGTTGAAAATAAAAAAATAAAAAAAAGTTTCACATGTAAAAAAAAAAAAAGTCCCCGAGTAAGGAATGAAAAAAAAAAGTTAAAAATAGAAAAAATAAAAAAAAGTATACATATTAGGTATCGCCGCGTCCGTATAAACCAGCTCTAAAAAAATATCACATGACCTAACCCCTCGGGTGAACACCGTAAAAAAAAAAAAAAAAAAACTGTGTCAAAACAAGCAATTTTTGTCACCTTGCATCACAAAAGGTGCAACACCAAGTGATCAAAAACGCGTATGTCCCACAAAATAGTACCAATAAAACCGTCACCTCATCCCGCAAAAAAATGCGCCCCTACATAAGAAAATCTCTCAAAAAATAAAAAAACTATAGCTCTTAGAACATGGAGACACTAAAACATCATTTTTTTGGTTTCAAAAATGCTATTATTGTGTAAAACTTTAATAAATGAGAAAAAGTATACATTAGGTATCGCCACGTCCGTAACAATCTGCTCTATAAAAATGTCACTTGACTGAACCCCTCAGGTGAACGCTGTAAAAATAAATAAATAGAAACTGTGCTAAAACAACCAATTTTTTGGTCACCTTGCCCCATAAAGTGTTATAATGAATGATCAAAAAATCATATGTACCCAAAAATAGTACTAATAAAACTGGCACCTTATCCCCTAGTTTCCAAAATGGGGTCACTTCTTGGGAGTTTCTACTGTAAGGGTGCATCAGGGGGCTTCAAATGGGACATGGCATCTAAAAACCATGTGGAGTTCCTTTTCTTCTGCGCCCTGCCGTGTGCCCATACAGCAGTTTATGACCACATGTGGGGTGTTTCTGTAAACCGCAGAATCTGGGTAATAAATATTGAGTTTTGTTTGGCTGTTAACCATCGATGTGTTAAAGAAAAAAATTGATTCAAATGGAAAATCTGCCAAAAAAGTGAAATTTAAAAATTTGATCTCCATTTTCCTTTAATTCTTGTGGAACGCCTAAAGAGTTAACAAAGTTTGTAAAATCGGTTTTGAATACCTTGAGGGGTGTAGTTTCTACAATGGGGTCATTTATGGGGGTATCCACTATGTAGGCCCCACAAAGTGACTTCAGACCTGAACTGGTCCTTATAAAATGGATTTTGGCAATTTTCTTAAAAATTTGAAGAATTCCTTCTAAACTTCTAAGCCTTCTAACGTCCTAAAAAAATAAAATGACATTTCCAAAATAATGCCAACATAAAGTAGACATATGGGGAATGTTAAATAATAAATATTTTATGAGGTATCACTTTCTGTTTTAAAAGCAGAGAAATTGAAATTTAGAAAATTGCGAATTTAGAAAATTTTTGGGTAAATTTGGGTTTTTTCATAAATAAAGGTGAAATATTTTGACTCAAATTTATGACTATCATGAAGTACAATGTGTCACGAGAAAACAATCTCTGAATGACTTGGATAAATAAAGGCGTTCCAAAGTTATTACCACATAAAGTGAGATATAAACGGAAAATGCAAATGTGATCGCACACTACATCCAGCACTCTGCCCTCCATGCTGGACGAGACATTGGTTTATATTTTGGCCAAAGCATAGTAAGCCACTCACCGCGTCAAGGTTGTCTCATGAGTGGTCCCTAACTCTTGTTCCTACCTGTTCATGGGCCATGACAGCCACATAAAATCCAGGGAATGCAGGTCAGCATGCAAGCCAAGTACACTTTGCTTGTAACCCCGTCCGGTGCCATTACAGCTTTCATCGGATCCAGGGATGCAAGTACCAACATGCATGCTGAACCCACCATATACTTCTCCTGGAGCCAGATGGCTAATGGTAGGTTCTATACAAGCAGACTCAGTTTTATACTGACTTTAAAACCAGCCTCAAGGACAGATTAACTGGTCAGGTGTGCAATGACTCCAAGGAGATCGCCACGCCTCCAATATATACTACAAAGAAAAAAATAAGGGGTTGGGTCAGCACAACCTGCCTGTAGGTGCACATCACTATGGCGAAATACATATACAAACGGAAAATGCAAATGTGATCGCACACTACATCCAGCACTCTGCCCTCCATGCTGGACGAGACATTGGTTTATATTTTGGCCAAAGCATAGTAAGCCACTCACCGCGTCAAGGTTGTCTCATGAGTGGTCCCTAACTCTTGTTCCTACCTGTTCATGGGCCATGACAGCCACATAAAATCCAGGGAATGCAGGTCAGCATGCAAGCCAAGTACACTTTGCTTGTAACCCCGTCCGGTGCCATTACAGCTTTCATCGGATCCAGGGATGCAAGTACCAACATGCATGCTGAACCCACCATATACTTCTCCTGGAGCCAGATGGCTAATGGTAGGTTCTATACAAGCAGACTCAGTTTTATACTGACTTTAAAACCAGCCTCAAGGACAGATTAACTGGTCAGGTGTGCAATGACTCCAAGGAGATCGCCACGCCTCCAATATATACTACAAAGAAAAAAATAAGGGGTTGGGTCAGCACAACCTGCCTGTAGGTGCACATCACTATGGCGAAATACATATACAAACGGAAAATGCAAATGTGATCGCACACTACATCCAGCACTCTGCCCTCCATGCTGGACGAGACATTGGTTTATATTTTGGCCAAAGCATAGTAAGCCACTCACCGCGTCAAGGTTGTCTCATGAGTGGTCCCTAACTCTTGTTCCTACCTGTTCATGGGCCATGACAGCCACATAAAATCCAGGGAATGCAGGTCAGCATGCAAGCCAAGTACACTTTGCTTGTAACCCCGTCCGGTGCCATTACAGCTTTCATCGGATCCAGGGATGCAAGTACCAACATGCATGCTGAACCCACCATATACTTCTCCTGGAGCCAGATGGCTAATGGTAGGTTCTATACAAGCAGACTCAGTTTTATACTGACTTTAAAACCAGCCTCAAGGACAGATTAACTGGTCAGGTGTGCAATGACTCCAAGGAGATCGCCACGCCTCCAATATATACTACAAAGAAAAAAATAAGGGGTTGGGTCAGCACAACCTGCCTGTAGGTGCACATCACTATGGCGAAATACATATACAAACGGAAAATGCAAATGTGATCGCACACTACATCCAGCACTCTGCCCTCCATGCTGGACGAGACATTGGTTTATATTTTGGCCAAAGCATAGTAAGCCACTCACCGCGTCAAGGTTGTCTCATGAGTGGTCCCTAACTCTTGTTCCTACCTGTTCATGGGCCATGACAGCCACATAAAATCCAGGGAATGCAGGTCAGCATGCAAGCCAAGTACACTTTGCTTGTAACCCCGTCCGGTGCCATTACAGCTTTCATCGGATCCAGGGATGCAAGTACCAACATGCATGCTGAACCCACCATATACTTCTCCTGGAGCCAGATGGCTAATGGTAGGTTCTATACAAGCAGACTCAGTTTTATACTGACTTTAAAACCAGCCTCAAGGACAGATTAACTGGTCAGGTGTGCAATGACTCCAAGGAGATCGCCACGCCTCCAATATATACTACAAAGAAAAAAATAAGGGGTTGGGTCAGCACAACCTGCCTGTAGGTGCACATCACTATGGCGAAATACATATACAAACGGAAAATGCAAATGTGATCGCACACTACATCCAGCACTCTGCCCTCCATGCTGGACGAGACATTGGTTTATATTTTGGCCAAAGCATAGTAAGCCACTCACCGCGTCAAGGTTGTCTCATGAGTGGTCCCTAACTCTTGTTCCTACCTGTTCATGGGCCATGACAGCCACATAAAATCCAGGGAATGCAGGTCAGCATGCAAGCCAAGTACACTTTGCTTGTAACCCCGTCCGGTGCCATTACAGCTTTCATCGGATCCAGGGATGCAAGTACCAACATGCATGCTGAACCCACCATATACTTCTCCTGGAGCCAGATGGCTAATGGTAGGTTCTATACAAGCAGACTCAGTTTTATACTGACTTTAAAACCAGCCTCAAGGACAGATTAACTGGTCAGGTGTGCAATGACTCCAAGGAGATCGCCACGCCTCCAATATATACTACAAAGAAAAAAATAAGGGGTTGGGTCAGCACAACCTGCCTGTAGGTGCACATCACTATGGCGAAATACATATACAAACGGAAAATGCAAATGTGATCGCACACTACATCCAGCACTCTGCCCTCCATGCTGGACGAGACATTGGTTTATATTTTGGCCAAAGCATAGTAAGCCACTCACCGCGTCAAGGTTGTCTCATGAGTGGTCCCTAACTCTTGTTCCTACCTGTTCATGGGCCATGACAGCCACATAAAATCCAGGGAATGCAGGTCAGCATGCAAGCCAAGTACACTTTGCTTGTAACCCCGTCCGGTGCCATTACAGCTTTCATCGGATCCAGGGATGCAAGTACCAACATGCATGCTGAACCCACCATATACTTCTCCTGGAGCCAGATGGCTAATGGTAGGTTCTATACAAGCAGACTCAGTTTTATACTGACTTTAAAACCAGCCTCAAGGACAGATTAACTGGTCAGGTGTGCAATGACTCCAAGGAGATCGCCACGCCTCCAATATATACTACAAAGAAAAAAATAAGGGGTTGGGTCAGCACAACCTGCCTGTAGGTGCACATCACTATGGCGAAATACATATACAAACGGAAAATGCAAATGTGATCGCACACTACATCCAGCACTCTGCCCTCCATGCTGGACGAGACATTGGTTTATATTTTGGCCAAAGCATAGTAAGCCACTCACCGCGTCAAGGTTGTCTCATGAGTGGTCCCTAACTCTTGTTCCTACCTGTTCATGGGCCATGACAGCCACATAAAATCCAGGGAATGCAGGTCAGCATGCAAGCCAAGTACACTTTGCTTGTAACCCCGTCCGGTGCCATTACAGCTTTCATCGGATCCAGGGATGCAAGTACCAACATGCATGCTGAACCCACCATATACTTCTCCTGGAGCCAGATGGCTAATGGTAGGTTCTATACAAGCAGACTCAGTTTTATACTGACTTTAAAACCAGCCTCAAGGACAGATTAACTGGTCAGGTGTGCAATGACTCCAAGGAGATCGCCACGCCTCCAATATATACTACAAAGAAAAAAATAAGGGGTTGGGTCAGCACAACCTGCCTGTAGGTGCACATCACTATGGCGAAATACATATACAAACGGAAAATGCAAATGTGATCGCACACTACATCCAGCACTCTGCCCTCCATGCTGGACGAGACATTGGTTTATATTTTGGCCAAAGCATAGTAAGCCACTCACCGCGTCAAGGTTGTCTCATGAGTGGTCCCTAACTCTTGTTCCTACCTGTTCATGGGCCATGACAGCCACATAAAATCCAGGGAATGCAGGTCAGCATGCAAGCCAAGTACACTTTGCTTGTAACCCCGTCCGGTGCCATTACAGCTTTCATCGGATCCAGGGATGCAAGTACCAACATGCATGCTGAACCCACCATATACTTCTCCTGGAGCCAGATGGCTAATGGTAGGTTCTATACAAGCAGACTCAGTTTTATACTGACTTTAAAACCAGCCTCAAGGACAGATTAACTGGTCAGGTGTGCAATGACTCCAAGGAGATCGCCACGCCTCCAATATATACTACAAAGAAAAAAATAAGGGGTTGGGTCAGCACAACCTGCCTGTAGGTGCACATCACTATGGCGAAATACATATACAAACGGAAAATGCAAATGTGATCGCACACTACATCCAGCACTCTGCCCTCCATGCTGGACGAGACATTGGTTTATATTTTGGCCAAAGCATAGTAAGCCACTCACCGCGTCAAGGTTGTCTCATGAGTGGTCCCTAACTCTTGTTCCTACCTGTTCATGGGCCATGACAGCCACATAAAATCCAGGGAATGCAGGTCAGCATGCAAGCCAAGTACACTTTGCTTGTAACCCCGTCCGGTGCCATTACAGCTTTCATCGGATCCAGGGATGCAAGTACCAACATGCATGCTGAACCCACCATATACTTCTCCTGGAGCCAGATGGCTAATGGTAGGTTCTATACAAGCAGACTCAGTTTTATACTGACTTTAAAACCAGCCTCAAGGACAGATTAACTGGTCAGGTGTGCAATGACTCCAAGGAGATCGCCACGCCTCCAATATATACTACAAAGAAAAAAATAAGGGGTTGGGTCAGCACAACCTGCCTGTAGGTGCACATCACTATGGCGAAATACATATACAAACGGAAAATGCAAATGTGATCGCACACTACATCCAGCACTCTGCCCTCCATGCTGGACGAGACATTGGTTTATATTTTGGCCAAAGCATAGTAAGCCACTCACCGCGTCAAGGTTGTCTCATGAGTGGTCCCTAACTCTTGTTCCTACCTGTTCATGGGCCATGACAGCCACATAAAATCCAGGGAATGCAGGTCAGCATGCAAGCCAAGTACACTTTGCTTGTAACCCCGTCCGGTGCCATTACAGCTTTCATCGGATCCAGGGATGCAAGTACCAACATGCATGCTGAACCCACCATATACTTCTCCTGGAGCCAGATGGCTAATGGTAGGTTCTATACAAGCAGACTCAGTTTTATACTGACTTTAAAACCAGCCTCAAGGACAGATTAACTGGTCAGGTGTGCAATGACTCCAAGGAGATCGCCACGCCTCCAATATATACTACAAAGAAAAAAATAAGGGGTTGGGTCAGCACAACCTGCCTGTAGGTGCACATCACTATGGCGAAATACATATACAAACGGAAAATGCAAATGTGATCGCACACTACATCCAGCACTCTGCCCTCCATGCTGGACGAGACATTGGTTTATATTTTGGCCAAAGCATAGTAAGCCACTCACCGCGTCAAGGTTGTCTCATGAGTGGTCCCTAACTCTTGTTCCTACCTGTTCATGGGCCATGACAGCCACATAAAATCCAGGGAATGCAGGTCAGCATGCAAGCCAAGTACACTTTGCTTGTAACCCCGTCCGGTGCCATTACAGCTTTCATCGGATCCAGGGATGCAAGTACCAACATGCATGCTGAACCCACCATATACTTCTCCTGGAGCCAGATGGCTAATGGTAGGTTCTATACAAGCAGACTCAGTTTTATACTGACTTTAAAACCAGCCTCAAGGACAGATTAACTGGTCAGGTGTGCAATGACTCCAAGGAGATCGCCACGCCTCCAATATATACTACAAAGAAAAAAATAAGGGGTTGGGTCAGCACAACCTGCCTGTAGGTGCACATCACTATGGCGAAATACATATACAAACGGAAAATGCAAATGTGATCGCACACTACATCCAGCACTCTGCCCTCCATGCTGGACGAGACATTGGTTTATATTTTGGCCAAAGCATAGTAAGCCACTCACCGCGTCAAGGTTGTCTCATGAGTGGTCCCTAACTCTTGTTCCTACCTGTTCATGGGCCATGACAGCCACATAAAATCCAGGGAATGCAGGTCAGCATGCAAGCCAAGTACACTTTGCTTGTAACCCCGTCCGGTGCCATTACAGCTTTCATCGGATCCAGGGATGCAAGTACCAACATGCATGCTGAACCCACCATATACTTATCCTGGAGCCAGATGGCTAATGGTAGGTTCTATACAAGCAGACTCAGTTTTATACTGACTTTAAAACCAGCCTCAAGGACAGATTAACTGGTCAGGTGTGCAATGACTCCAAGGAGATCGCCACGCCTCCAATATATACTACAAAGAAAAAAATAAGGGGTTGGGTCAGCACAACCTGCCTGTAGGTGCACATCACTATGGCGAAATACATATACAAACGGAAAATGCAAATGTGATCGCACACTACATCCAGCACTCTGCCCTCCATGCTGGACGAGACATTGGTTTATATTTTGGCCAAAGCATAGTAAGCCACTCACCGCGTCAAGGTTGTCTCATGAGTGGTCCCTAACTCTTGTTCCTACCTGTTCATGGGCCATGACAGCCACATAAAATCCAGGGAATGCAGGTCAGCATGCAAGCCAAGTACACTTTGCTTGTAACCCCGTCCGGTGCCATTACAGCTTTCATCGGATCCAGGGATGCAAGTACCAACATGCATGCTGAACCCACCATATACTTCTCCTGGAGCCAGATGGCTAATGGTAGGTTCTATACAAGCAGACTCAGTTTTATACTGACTTTAAAACCAGCCTCAAGGACAGATTAACTGGTCAGGTGTGCAATGACTCCAAGGAGATCGCCACGCCTCCAATATATACTACAAAGAAAAAAATAAGGGGTTGGGTCAGCACAACCTGCCTGTAGGTGCACATCACTATGGCGAAATACATATACAAACGGAAAATGCAAATGTGATCGCACACTACATCCAGCACTCTGCCCTCCATGCTGGACGAGACATTGGTTTATATTTTGGCCAAAGCATAGTAAGCCACTCACCGCGTCAAGGTTGTCTCATGAGTGGTCCCTAACTCTTGTTCCTACCTGTTCATGGGCCATGACAGCCACATAAAATCCAGGGAATGCAGGTCAGCATGCAAGCCAAGTACACTTTGCTTGTAACCCCGTCCGGTGCCATTACAGCTTTCATCGGATCCAGGGATGCAAGTACCAACATGCATGCTGAACCCACCATATACTTCTCCTGGAGCCAGATGGCTAATGGTAGGTTCTATACAAGCAGACTCAGTTTTATACTGACTTTAAAACCAGCCTCAAGGACAGATTAACTGGTCAGGTGTGCAATGACTCCAAGGAGATCGCCACGCCTCCAATATATACTACAAAGAAAAAAATAAGGGGTTGGGTCAGCACAACCTGCCTGTAGGTGCACATCACTATGGCGAAATACATATACAAACGGAAAATGCAAATGTGATCGCACACTACATCCAGCACTCTGCCCTCCATGCTGGACGAGACATTGGTTTATATTTTGGCCAAAGCATAGTAAGCCACTCACCGCGTCAAGGTTGTCTCATGAGTGGTCCCTAACTCTTGTTCCTACCTGTTCATGGGCCATGACAGCCACATAAAATCCAGGGAATGCAGGTCAGCATGCAAGCCAAGTACACTTTGCTTGTAACCCCGTCCGGTGCCATTACAGCTTTCATCGGATCCAGGGATGCAAGTACCAACATGCATGCTGAACCCACCATATACTTCTCCTGGAGCCAGATGGCTAATGGTAGGTTCTATACAAGCAGACTCAGTTTTATACTGACTTTAAAACCAGCCTCAAGGACAGATTAACTGGTCAGGTGTGCAATGACTCCAAGGAGATCGCCACGCCTCCAATATATACTACAAAGAAAAAAATAAGGGGTTGGGTCAGCACAACCTGCCTGTAGGTGCACATCACTATGGCGAAATACATATACAAACGGAAAATGCAAATGTGATCGCACACTACATCCAGCACTCTGCCCTCCATGCTGGACGAGACATTGGTTTATATTTTGGCCAAAGCATAGTAAGCCACTCACCGCGTCAAGGTTGTCTCATGAGTGGTCCCTAACTCTTGTTCCTACCTGTTCATGGGCCATGACAGCCACATAAAATCCAGGGAATGCAGGTCAGCATGCAAGCCAAGTACACTTTGCTTGTAACCCCGTCCGGTGCCATTACAGCTTTCATCGGATCCAGGGATGCAAGTACCAACATGCATGCTGAACCCACCATATACTTCTCCTGGAGCCAGATGGCTAATGGTAGGTTCTATACAAGCAGACTCAGTTTTATACTGACTTTAAAACCAGCCTCAAGGACAGATTAACTGGTCAGGTGTGCAATGACTCCAAGGAGATCGCCACGCCTCCAATATATACTACAAAGAAAAAAATAAGGGGTTGGGTCAGCACAACCTGCCTGTAGGTGCACATCACTATGGCGAAATACATATACAAACGGAAAATGCAAATGTGATCGCACACTACATCCAGCACTCTGCCCTCCATGCTGGACGAGACATTGGTTTATATTTTGGCCAAAGCATAGTAAGCCACTCACCGCGTCAAGGTTGTCTCATGAGTGGTCCCTAACTCTTGTTCCTACCTGTTCATGGGCCATGACAGCCACATAAAATCCAGGGAATGCAGGTCAGCATGCAAGCCAAGTACACTTTGCTTGTAACCCCGTCCGGTGCCATTACAGCTTTCATCGGATCCAGGGATGCAAGTACCAACATGCATGCTGAACCCACCATATACTTCTCCTGGAGCCAGATGGCTAATGGTAGGTTCTATACAAGCAGACTCAGTTTTATACTGACTTTAAAACCAGCCTCAAGGACAGATTAACTGGTCAGGTGTGCAATGACTCCAAGGAGATCGCCACGCCTCCAATATATACTACAAAGAAAAAAATAAGGGGTTGGGTCAGCACAACCTGCCTGTAGGTGCACATCACTATGGCGAAATACATATACAAACGGAAAATGCAAATGTGATCGCACACTACATCCAGCACTCTGCCCTCCATGCTGGACGAGACATTGGTTTATATTTTGGCCAAAGCATAGTAAGCCACTCACCGCGTCAAGGTTGTCTCATGAGTGGTCCCTAACTCTTGTTCCTACCTGTTCATGGGCCATGACAGCCACATAAAATCCAGGGAATGCAGGTCAGCATGCAAGCCAAGTACACTTTGCTTGTAACCCCGTCCGGTGCCATTACAGCTTTCATCGGATCCAGGGATGCAAGTACCAACATGCATGCTGAACCCACCATATACTTCTCCTGGAGCCAGATGGCTAATGGTAGGTTCTATACAAGCAGACTCAGTTTTATACTGACTTTAAAACCAGCCTCAAGGACAGATTAACTGGTCAGGTGTGCAATGACTCCAAGGAGATCGCCACGCCTCCAATATATACTACAAAGAAAAAAATAAGGGGTTGGGTCAGCACAACCTGCCTGTAGGTGCACATCACTATGGCGAAATACATATACAAACGGAAAATGCAAATGTGATCGCACACTACATCCAGCACTCTGCCCTCCATGCTGGACGAGACATTGGTTTATATTTTGGCCAAAGCATAGTAAGCCACTCACCGCGTCAAGGTTGTCTCATGAGTGGTCCCTAACTCTTGTTCCTACCTGTTCATGGGCCATGACAGCCACATAAAATCCAGGGAATGCAGGTCAGCATGCAAGCCAAGTACACTTTGCTTGTAACCCCGTCCGGTGCCATTACAGCTTTCATCAGATCCAGGGATGCAAGTACCAACATGCATGCTGAACCCACCATATACTTCTCCTGGAGCCAGATGGCTAATGGTAGGTTCTATACAAGCAGACTCAGTTTTATACTGACTTTAAAACCAGCCTCAAGGACAGATTAACTGGTCAGGTGTGCAATGACTCCAAGGAGATCGCCACGCCTCCAATATATACTACAAAGAAAAAAATAAGGGGTTGGGTCAGCACAACCTGCCTGTAGGTGCACATCACTATGGCGAAATACATATACAAACGGAAAATGCAAATGTGATCGCACACTACATCCAGCACTCTGCCCTCCATGCTGGACGAGACATTGGTTTATATTTTGGCCAAAGCATAGTAAGCCACTCACCGCGTCAAACTGAGTCTGCTTGTATAGAACCTACCATTAGCCATCTGGCTCCAGGAGAAGTATATGGTGGGTTCAGCATGCATGTTGGTACTTGCATCCCTGGATCCGATGAAAGCTGTAATGGCACCGGACGGGGTTACAAGCAAAGTGTACTTGGCTTGCATGCTGACCTGCATTCCCTGGATTTTATGTGGCTGTCATGGCCCATGAACAGGTAGGAACAAGAGTTAGGGACCACTCATGAGACAACCTTGACGCGGTGAGTGGCTTACTATGCTTTGGCCAAAATATAAACCAATGTCTCGTCCAGCATGGAGGGCAGAGTGCTGGATGTAGTGTGCGATCACATTTGCATTTTCCGTTTGTATATGTATTTCGCCATAGTGATGTGCACCTACAGGCAGGTTGTGCTGACCCAACCCCTTATTTTTTTCTTTGTAGTATATATTGGAGGCGTGGCGATCTCCTTGGAGTCATTGCACACCTGACCAGTTAATCTGTCCTTGAGGCTGGTTTTAAAGTCAGTATAAAACTGAGTCTGCTTGTATAGAACCTACCATTAGCCATCTGGCTCCAGGATAAGTATATGGTGGGTTCAGCATGCATGTTGGTACTTGCATCCCTGGATCCGATGAAAGCTGTAATGGCACCGGACGGGGTTACAAGCAAAGTGTACTTGGCTTGCATGCTGACCTGCATTCCCTGGATTTTATGTGGCTGTCATGGCCCATGAACAGGTAGGAACAAGAGTTAGGGACCACTCATGAGACAACCTTGACGCGGTGAGTGGCTTACTATGCTTTGGCCAAAATATAAACCAATGTCTCGTCCAGCATGGAGGGCAGAGTGCTGGATGTAGTGTGCGATCACATTTGCATTTTCCGTTTGTATATGTATTTCGCCATAGTGATGTGCACCTACAGGCAGGTTGTGCTGACCCAACCCCTTATTTTTTTCTTTGTAGTATATATTGGAGGCGTGGCGATCTCCTTGGAGTCATTGCACACCTGACCAGTTAATCTGTCCTTGAGGCTGGTTTTAAAGTCAGTATAAAACTGAGTCTGCTTGTATAGAACCTACCATTAGCCATCTGGCTCCAGGAGAAGTATATGGTGGGTTCAGCATGCATGTTGGTACTTGCATCCCTGGATCCGATGAAAGCTGTAATGGCACCGGACGGGGTTACAAGCAAAGTGTACTTGGCTTGCATGCTGACCTGCATTCCCTGGATTTTATGTGGCTGTCATGGCCCATGAACAGGTAGGAACAAGAGTTAGGGACCACTCATGAGACAACCTTGACGCGGTGAGTGGCTTACTATGCTTTGGCCAAAATATAAACCAATGTCTCGTCCAGCATGGAGGGCAGAGTGCTGGATGTAGTGTGCGATCACATTTGCATTTTCCGTTTGTATATGTATTTCGCCATAGTGATGTGCACCTACAGGCAGGTTGTGCTGACCCAACCCCTTATTTTTTTCTTTGTAGTATATATTGGAGGCGTGGCGATCTCCTTGGAGTCATTGCACACCTGACCAGTTAATCTGTCCTTGAGGCTGGTTTTAAAGTCAGTATAAAACTGAGTCTGCTTGTATAGAACCTACCATTAGCCATCTGGCTCCAGGAGAAGTATATGGTGGGTTCAGCATGCATGTTGGTACTTGCATCCCTGGATCCGATGAAAGCTGTAATGGCACCGGACGGGGTTACAAGCAAAGTGTACTTGGCTTGCATGCTGACCTGCATTCCCTGGATTTTATGTGGCTGTCATGGCCCATGAACAGGTAGGAACAAGAGTTAGGGACCACTCATGAGACAACCTTGACGCGGTGAGTGGCTTACTATGCTTTGGCCAAAATATAAACCAATGTCTCGTCCAGCATGGAGGGCAGAGTGCTGGATGTAGTGTGCGATCACATTTGCATTTTCCGTTTGTATATGTATTTCGCCATAGTGATGTGCACCTACAGGCAGGTTGTGCTGACCCAACCCCTTATTTTTTTCTTTGTAGTATATATTGGAGGCGTGGCGATCTCCTTGGAGTCATTGCACACCTGACCAGTTAATCTGTCCTTGAGGCTGGTTTTAAAGTCAGTATAAAACTGAGTCTGCTTGTATAGAACCTACCATTAGCCATCTGGCTCCAGGAGAAGTATATGGTGGGTTCAGCATGCATGTTGGTACTTGCATCCCTGGATCCGATGAAAGCTGTAATGGCACCGGACGGGGTTACAAGCAAAGTGTACTTGGCTTGCATGCTGACCTGCATTCCCTGGATTTTATGTGGCTGTCATGGCCCATGAACAGGTAGGAACAAGAGTTAGGGACCACTCATGAGACAACCTTGACGCGGTGAGTGGCTTACTATGCTTTGGCCAAAATATAAACCAATGTCTCGTCCAGCATGGAGGGCAGAGTGCTGGATGTAGTGTGCGATCACATTTGCATTTTCCGTTTGTATATGTATTTCGCCATAGTGATGTGCACCTACAGGCAGGTTGTGCTGACCCAACCCCTTATTTTTTTCTTTGTAGTATATATTGGAGGCGTGGCGATCTCCTTGGAGTCATTGCACACCTGACCAGTTAATCTGTCCTTGAGGCTGGTTTTAAAGTCAGTATAAAACTGAGTCTGCTTGTATAGAACCTACCATTAGCCATCTGGCTCCAGGAGAAGTATATGGTGGGTTCAGCATGCATGTTGGTACTTGCATCCCTGGATCCGATGAAAGCTGTAATGGCACCGGACGGGGTTACAAGCAAAGTGTACTTGGCTTGCATGCTGACCTGCATTCCCTGGATTTTATGTGGCTGTCATGGCCCATGAACAGGTAGGAACAAGAGTTAGGGACCACTCATGAGACAACCTTGACGCGGTGAGTGGCTTACTATGCTTTGGCCAAAATATAAACCAATGTCTCGTCCAGCATGGAGGGCAGAGTGCTGGATGTAGTGTGCGATCACATTTGCATTTTCCGTTTGTATATGTATTTCGCCATAGTGATGTGCACCTACAGGCAGGTTGTGCTGACCCAACCCCTTATTTTTTTCTTTGTAGTATATATTGGAGGCGTGGCGATCTCCTTGGAGTCATTGCACACCTGACCAGTTAATCTGTCCTTGAGGCTGGTTTTAAAGTCAGTATAAAACTGAGTCTGCTTGTATAGAACCTACCATTAGCCATCTGGCTCCAGGAGAAGTATATGGTGGGTTCAGCATGCATGTTGGTACTTGCATCCCTGGATCCGATGAAAGCTGTAATGGCACCGGACGGGGTTACAAGCAAAGTGTACTTGGCTTGCATGCTGACCTGCATTCCCTGGATTTTATGTGGCTGTCATGGCCCATGAACAGGTAGGAACAAGAGTTAGGGACCACTCATGAGACAACCTTGACGCGGTGAGTGGCTTACTATGCTTTGGCCAAAATATAAACCAATGTCTCGTCCAGCATGGAGGGCAGAGTGCTGGATGTAGTGTGCGATCACATTTGCATTTTCCGTTTGTATATGTATTTCGCCATAGTGATGTGCACCTACAGGCAGGTTGTGCTGACCCAACCCCTTATTTTTTTCTTTGTAGTATATATTGGAGGCGTGGCGATCTCCTTGGAGTCATTGCACACCTGACCAGTTAATCTGTCCTTGAGGCTGGTTTTAAAGTCAGTATAAAACTGAGTCTGCTTGTATAGAACCTACCATTAGCCATCTGGCTCCAGGAGAAGTATATGGTGGGTTCAGCATGCATGTTGGTACTTGCATCCCTGGATCCGATGAAAGCTGTAATGGCACCGGACGGGGTTACAAGCAAAGTGTACTTGGCTTGCATGCTGACCTGCATTCCCTGGATTTTATGTGGCTGTCATGGCCCATGAACAGGTAGGAACAAGAGTTAGGGACCACTCATGAGACAACCTTGACGCGGTGAGTGGCTTACTATGCTTTGGCCAAAATATAAACCAATGTCTCGTCCAGCATGGAGGGCAGAGTGCTGGATGTAGTGTGCGATCACATTTGCATTTTCCGTTTGTATATGTATTTCGCCATAGTGATGTGCACCTACAGGCAGGTTGTGCTGACCCAACCCCTTATTTTTTTCTTTGTAGTATATATTGGAGGCGTGGCGATCTCCTTGGAGTCATTGCACACCTGACCAGTTAATCTGTCCTTGAGGCTGGTTTTAAAGTCAGTATAAAACTGAGTCTGCTTGTATAGAACCTACCATTAGCCATCTGGCTCCAGGAGAAGTATATGGTGGGTTCAGCATGCATGTTGGTACTTGCATCCCTGGATCCGATGAAAGCTGTAATGGCACCGACGGGGTTACAAGCAAAGTGTACTTGGCTTGCATGCTGACCTGCATTCCCTGGATTTTATGTGGCTGTCATGGCCCATGAACAGGTAGGAACAAGAGTTAGGGACCACTCATGAGACAACCTTGACGCGGTGAGTGGCTTACTATGCTTTGGCCAAAATATAAACCAATGTCTCGTCCAGCATGGAGGGCAGAGTGCTGGATGTAGTGTGCGATCACATTTGCATTTTCCGTTTGTATATGTATTTCGCCATAGTGATGTGCACCTACAGGCAGGTTGTGCTGACCCAACCCCTTATTTTTTTCTTTGTAGTATATATTGGAGGCGTGGCGATCTCCTTGGAGTCATTGCACACCTGACCAGTTAATCTGTCCTTGAGGCTGGTTTTAAAGTCAGTATAAAACTGAGTCTGCTTGTATAGAACCTACCATTAGCCATCTGGCTCCAGGAGAAGTATATGGTGGGTTCAGCATGCATGTTGGTACTTGCATCCCTGGATCCGATGAAAGCTGTAATGGCACCGGACGGGGTTACAAGCAAAGTGTACTTGGCTTGCATGCTGACCTGCATTCCCTGGATTTTATGTGGCTGTCATGGCCCATGAACAGGTAGGAACAAGAGTTAGGGACCACTCATGAGACAACCTTGACGCGGTGAGTGGCTTACTATGCTTTGGCCAAAATATAAACCAATGTCTCGTCCAGCATGGAGGGCAGAGTGCTGGATGTAGTGTGCGATCACATTTGCATTTTCCGTTTGTATATGTATTTCGCCATAGTGATGTGCACCTACAGGCAGGTTGTGCTGACCCAACCCCTTATTTTTTTCTTTGTAGTATATATTGGAGGCGTGGCGATCTCCTTGGAGTCATTGCACACCTGACCAGTTAATCTGTCCTTGAGGCTGGTTTTAAAGTCAGTATAAAACTGAGTCTGCTTGTATAGAACCTACCATTAGCCATCTGCTCCAGGAGAAGTATATGGTGGGTTCAGCATGCATGTTGGTACTTGCATCCCTGGATCCGATGAAAGCTGTAATGGCACCGGACGGGGTTACAAGCAAAGTGTACTTGGCTTGCATGCTGACCTGCATTCCCTGGATTTTATGTGGCTGTCATGGCCCATGAACAGGTAGGAACAAGAGTTAGGGACCACTCATGAGACAACCTTGACGCGGTGAGTGGCTTACTATGCTTTGGCCAAAATATAAACCAATGTCTCGTCCAGCATGGAGGGCAGAGTGCTGGATGTAGTGTGCGATCACATTTGCATTTTCCGTTTGTATATGTATTTCGCCATAGTGATGTGCACCTACAGGCAGGTTGTGCTGACCCAACCCCTTATTTTTTTCTTTGTAGTATATATTGGAGGCGTGGCGATCTCCTTGGAGTCATTGCACACCTGACCAGTTAATCTGTCCTTGAGGCTGGTTTTAAAGTCAGTATAAAACTGAGTCTGCTTGTATAGAACCTACCATTAGCCATCTGGCTCCAGGAGAAGTATATGGTGGGTTCAGCATGCATGTTGGTACTTGCATCCCTGGATCCGATGAAAGCTGTAATGGCACCGGACGGGGTTACAAGCAAAGTGTACTTGGCTTGCATGCTGACCTGCATTCCCTGGATTTTATGTGGCTGTCATGGCCCATGAACAGGTAGGAACAAGAGTTAGGGACCACTCATGAGACAACCTTGACGCGGTGAGTGGCTTACTATGCTTTGGCCAAAATATAAACCAATGTCTCGTCCAGCATGGAGGGCAGAGTGCTGGATGTAGTGTGCGATCACATTTGCATTTTCCGTTTGTATATGTATTTCGCCATAGTGATGTGCACCTACAGGCAGGTTGTGCTGACCCAACCCCTTATTTTTTTCTATAAAGTGAGATATGTCAGTTTTGCAAAATTTGGCCTGGTCAGGAAGGGGGCAAAAGGCCCAGATGGGAAGTGGTTAAGCACCAATTTTTCACCAATTAATAGACACCTATTATAAAGTGATAGATGCGAAATACCCAAGTGCTATCAAAATTAGGATTACATATAAAAATATATTAAAATATCTTATAAATAAAATATCTCACGTGGATTAGCCAAATAAAATCAGAAGTGTGTCCATGTGTACACACTATGATGAGTACTCACTTCACCAGGGAGGGGGGCGCAAGATAAGCATAAGACACTTGTCGCCGTACCCTCCCTCGCCGAGTTCGCATGTAGATTTTAACTCCTTGGTGTCCTCCAAACAGATGACCCGGTGGACTCACAGGATACAACAAGGTGGTTCTTTATTCAATAAGCTCAATGCGTTTCGGGGTGTAAAACCCCCTTCCTCAGGAGCAAAGTATGAAGACAATAGTACACTGGTAGGTCCATAAATACTTTGAGCAATTAATGGGGAAAAAAATCAGTAGCTCATGGTCAGGATTGCACTTCCGGTGGCATGGAACGGAAGTGCACCTGCTCATTTGAACCTCTATAAAACATCCAATTCATTCTAAAAACCGTCTCTGAGGGTAAACTAAAGATTATACTTTTGGCATCGTCTGGTCCTTTATTAATACAATATAATATAGTCTAAAGAATATAAAGAATGTAGATATCATCCTCCGGTCACATGACTGAAGGCCCAGACACACCCCCTATTTGTAGCTTGCTTGTGGCCTCCCAACAGGAAGCTAGGGCGTGCGTTTCAACTGTGGAACGCAAAAACCGGAAGTCCGGCAAAGCACTCCACCGACAGGAAGTTGATGCATGCGTTCCAGTTGTGGAACGCAAAAAACGGAAATCCAGCCATGCGCTCCACCTGTCAAGTGCTACATAGCCGGATGGCCGGATGGCGATGATTGGAAAGGCAGGGTTGGTGTTATTTCGTGTTTAGACTATCTTGTGATTATTAGATAGGGTGGTGTAATGGTTGGAATCCATTATTTTGGTATAAATGTTAAAATATAAGAAAATTCTCTTATCCTGGCCAATTTAAACTATATATAGTGTATGCATTAATATACAGTCCTGATCAAAAGTTTAAGACCACTTTAAAAATGGCAACAAATCATATTTTACATTGTTGGATCTTAACAAGGTTCCAAGTAGAGCTTCAACATGCAACAAGAAGAAATGAGAGTGAGACAAAACATTTTTTGAGCATTCAATTAATTGAAAATAACGATTAAACTGAAACAGGCTGTTTTTCAGCTGATCCAAATTTTAGGACCACATGCCTTTAAAAGGCCAAATCTGTGCACAGATGTGGATTCATTGTCATTTTCTGTCAGGTAGTCACACGTTGTGATGGTAAAGGCAAAAAAACTCTCCCTTTTTGAACGTGGTCGGGTTGTTGAACTGCATAAGCAGGGTCTCTCACAGCACGCCATCGCTGCTGAGGTGGGACGCAGTAAGACAGTCATTTGGAATTTCTTAAATGATCCTGAGGGTTATGGAACAAAAAAGTCAAGTGGAAGACCCAAAAAAATGTCATCAGCACTGAGCCGGAGGATCCAATTGGCTGTTTGTCAAGACACTGGACGATCCTCGACCCAAATTAAGGCCCTTACTGGTGTTAACTGCAGCCCCATAACCATCAGACGGCATCTGAGACTGAAGGGCTTCAAAAACAAAAAACGTCTTCAAAGACCTCGTCTCCTTGAACGCCACAGAACTGCTCGTTTGGACTTTGCAAGAGAGCACCAAACATGGGACATTCAAAGGTGGAAGAAAGTTTCATTCTCTAAAGAAGTGGATGCTAATAGTTACTTAGATTTCTCCAGCTGCCACTTCCATAAATGGAAGAAAAATATTCCATACGGACAGATGAAGCGAGTACGAAGAAACTGTTCTGATGATAGTATTCTAATCAGTCAATTGGAAGTATTACAGAAGAGGTTTAAGAAAAAGGGTTACCCAAAAAATCTCATTTAAGACTCTAGAACAAAAATCCTTAATGAGAGCCAGGCAGAGTGCCTAAAGCCACGTACAGTAACAACCAAAACAGAACCATCAAACTTTCAACTTAAAGGGAACCTGTCACCGGGATTTTGGGTATAGAGCTGAGGACATGAGTTGCTGGATGGTCGCTAGCACATCCGCAATACCCAGTCCCCATATCTGTGTGCTTTTAATGTGTAAAAAAAACGATTTGATACATATGCAAATTAACCTGAGATGAGTCCTGTCCCTGACTCATCTCACGTACAGGACTCATCTCAGGTTAATTTGCATATGTATCAAATTGGTATTTTTACACAATAAAAGCACACAGAGCTATGGGGACAGGGTATTGCGGATGTGCTAGCGGCCATCTAGCAACCCATGTCATCAGCTCTATGAAAAAAATCCCGGTGACAGGTTCCCTTTAACTTTTTTACCAGATATAATTATTTTCATGGCCAAATCAGATCAACTCTTCAGAAATATTGGCCCATCCTCCATCATGATCCGGTGATAGGCAAAACCCTTTCTACTAAACCCATGATTACTTTTAGATGACCACAAACTTTAAAGGGACACTGACAGGCCAAAACAGCATATATAGTTAGATATATCACATTACAGGTCTTATAGAGTCTTTTAAAAGCATATAAGTATCCCCCCTGTCCACCTTATAAAGAGCGAAATATAAAGTTTTATAACCTGCATCTGCGGTCAGCAATCTGCCCAAGGGGCGGCGTTTCATGTGAAAATGCGCCCAGCCAGCCTTCCCAACTGCCGTTTGAAGCCCCGCCCAGCTCATTAATATTCACTTCGCTGGGCGGCGGCTATAACTCTCCCCAGTCCCGATCCTGCGCCTGCGCAATTCAATCCTCCGGGCATCGTTCATGCCCAATCTTCTGCGCCTGCGCCCCGCCGTGCCGTTAGATCGCGCCTGCGTACACACACCAGCCTGCGTCTTCGAGGCAGCTGCAGCCTCAGCCATGCACTGTTCAGAGCAGCGCTTCAGAGCGCTGCTCACTCACATCGTCTAAGGGGTTAATTATAGTGCGTCCGACCTCCAAATCTTCACTCCGCCCTCATTGTCTGTGTGTACACAGTGCAGACAAAGAGAGGCAGAGGAAGATTGGGCATGAACGATGCCCGGAGGATTGAATTGCGCAGGCGCAGGATCGGGACTGGGGAGAGTTCTAGCCGCCGCCCAGCGAAGTGAATATTAATGAGCTGGGCGGGGCTTTAAACGGCAGTTGGGAAGGCTGGCTGGGCGCATTTTCACATGAAACGCCGCCCCTTGGGCAGATTGCTGACCGCAGATGCAGGTTATAAAACTTTATATTTCGCTCTTTATAAGGTGGACAGGGGGGATACTTATATGCTTTTAAAAGACTGTATAAGACCTGTAATGTGATATATCTAACTATATATGCTGTTTTGGCCTGTCAGTGTCCCTTTAAAAAGTATGGTAGCCCCCTCCTGCAACAGACCCTAAGGTTCCAAACAAAGATCCCGACCCTCCAACAAAAGGGTCTTTTCGCTGCGGATCTAAACTATGTATGTGTTGCCTTAGTATTTCTAACAATGTCGACGCCATTATTATTCAAAATACTAGTGAATCTATTTAATTAAAATATCATATGAATTGCACTACAAAGAACGCAATTTATATGTTGGAATGCCTCCAGTACATTGGCCGTACAACCCAGACAGTAAGGGAGCGATTAAATCAACATCGCTCCAATATTTAACGGTAATATTTAAAACACGGTGTATCGAAGCACTTTTCAGAGAGGCATGGGGGCTGTTTTGATGGTTTAACCACCTCCCGTCTCGCTAACGCCGAAAGGCGTGATTGCGGCGCCTCTCCCAGGTCACACTAATGCCGATCGGCGTCATCTCGCGTGAGCCGAGATTTCCTGTGAACGCGCGCTCACAGGATCGCGCAGTTCGAAAGTTCATCTGCAGCCTGCCGGCCGCGATCATTGGCTGGCAGGCTGTGGATTTTTGAAATGACCAATGAAATGGGTATGTCAGACGCTATTTTGAAAATAGCGTCTGATATACCTGCTACCTGCTCCTCTGGTGGTCCCTTTTGCTTGGATCGACCACCAGAGGACACAGGCAGCTCTGTAAGTAGCACCAAATCATCACACATACACATTACCCTGTCACTTATTAACCCCTTATTTTGCACCTGATCACCCATATTAGACTCCCTGATCATCCCCCTGTAAGGGTCCCTCATCACCGCCAGGTAGTTAGCTACTTGCTAGGTAGTTAGCGCCCAGCCCACCGCACCGCAGTCACTGATTAGTCGCTGATTAGCGTCATCGCTGTCGCTAATCAGCACTAGTACTATATAGTATCTGTAAGTGATCAAGACTGATCGCAATCAGATCTAAATAAGTACATTAGGGTCACCTTAGGCTCTACAAAAAATGCAGTGTTCGCCCGATCAGGCCTGATCTTGTGCGCACACTTGCATTCAGTCCGCCCCACCGCAGTGACAGAATTCTTATTTTTCTGATCACTGCGAAAACACCTTAAAATCGCTGCGCCGTTATAAAGATCACTTTTGAGCTTTTTGGATCTTTATTAGCGATCGCAGCTTTACTTCGCAAGCACTCCTTTTTGTTAGGTAGGTTTGCTCTTTTTCCTGGGTAGTCTCAGAGGAATACCCCCTAAATTTAGTGAGCCCAAAATGTCAAACAAGGGGTATTCCGCTGAAGAGGCCTACAGGATTCTGGCCGTGATGGATGAAAGCGATGGGGACGCCTCACCCGCTGAATCCAGTGGTTCAGAATATGAACCTGTAGACAGCAGTGGCACTCTAACTGCTAGCGAAGATGACGAGGTTGAGGTCCCTGCTACGGTCAGACGTACCCGATCCCATGTCAGGGTTCTGCATACCCCGCATGATGAGCCTCATTTGCAGCAGAGTGGTGCTAGCGCTGATCTTGTTTATGGTGCGGCATACACCAGCAGCGCAGCACATCCTGGACCTTCTACCAGCACTGCCGTATTCCCTGGTGAAGTGGCGAGCACCAGAAGGGCAGTTCAAGCTGGTACGGTGGCACATGCAGTAACTCCCCCATCGTAGCCACCACGTTCACAGGCCCGTAAAACCCTTAGTATCCCAGAGGTGCTGGCAAATCCTAATTGGCACTCCACTGCTTCCGCCGCACCCGTATTGCCCCCTTTCACCGCCCAGTCTGGAGTTCGCGTGGAGACAGCTCATTTAGGATCGGCCCTTCAGTTTTTTGAGCTGTTCTTCACCGCGGATCTCTATGACCTAGTTGTGGCAGAAACCAATCGTTACGCCACACAGTTTATTACCGCCAATCCGGAAAGCTTCTATGCCCAGCCTTACCGGTGGAAACCAGTCACAGTTTCTGAGTTAAATTTTCTTTTGGGCCTTATCCTCAGCATGGGTCTAACTAAAAAAAAATTATTGCGGTCATATTGGTCTAAAGACCCAATACATTACATGCCCATGTTCTCTGCTGCAATGTCCAGGGCACGTTTTGAGGTCATCATGTGCTTTATGCATTTCGCTGACAATAACACCTGTCATCCAAGAGGCCACCCTGCTTATGACCGGCTCCACAAAATTTGGCCCCTCATAGACCATTTTTCATCCAGATTTGCAGATGCGTATACCCCTAATCAAAACATCTGCATAGACGAGTCCCTAGTACATTTTACCAGGCGCCTTGGCATCAAACAGTACTTCCCCAGCAAGCGCGCCCGGTATGGGGTCGAACTGTATAAGCTCTGTGAAAGGGCCACAGGCTATACATATCGTTTTAGGGTCTATGAGGGAAAAGACTCAAAACTGGAGCCGGTCGGAAGTCCTGACTACCTGGGGAGCAGTGGCAAGATTGTCTGGGACTTGGTGTCACCCTTACTCCACAAGGGGTACCACTTATACGTGGACAATTTTTACTCAAGCGTGGCCCTCTTTCGGCACTTACATCTAGTCGGAATTCAATGCTGTGGCACCGCGCGACCTAGTCGCCAGGGCTTCCCCCAACGGCTCGTTAGTACCCAACTTGCACGGGGGGAGAGGGCTGCCTTGTGTGACCAAGAACTGCTCGCGGTGAAGTGGAGGGACAAGAGGGACATTTACCTTCTGTCCACCATTCACGCAGACACGACTGTCCAAATTGAAAGGGCAACTGGAGTCATTGTGAAACCCCTCTCTGTCCACGACTATAACCTTCACATGGGAGGGGTGGACTTCAATGACCAGATGTTGGCTCCCTATTTAGTGTCCCGCCGCACCAGACGCTGGTATAAGAAGGTGTCTGTATATTTAATTCAATTGGCTGTATATAATAGTTTTGTTCTCTACAGTAAGGCTGGGAGAACCGGATCCTTCCTAAAATTCCAGGAAGAGATCATTTCGGAAATCCTGTATCCAAGAGGGTCCGTGCCCAAAGTCCCTGATGTAGTGAGCCGGCTACATGGCAGACACTTCCCGTCTGTCTATCCTGGTACCCCAACTCAACGTTCCCCAAGAAAAAGATGTTGTATCTGTAGCAGGGGTGGAATAAGGCGTGACACCACCTTTTTTTGTCCTGACTGTCCTGACCAGCCTGCCCTATGCATAGGGGAGTGTTTCCGCAAGTTCCACACACAGGTACACTATTAGTATAGGGATTGCGTGACACAGGACAGGCACACAGGGGTCTTAGGGCCCTTTCACACATAGCTGCCACAAACCTCTCCTTTCACCTGGGACAAAGTGCATAATGTACTTCGCCACATCTCTGGGCGATTTGTGCTTTGAAGGAGAGGTTTGTCCTCTAAAGGTAAAAAAAATAAAAATCACATGTAAGCAAAAAAGTTAATGTTCTGTTTCAAAAGTTTAATAAAGTTTATAAAAGTTAACATTCTGTTCAAATGTTATATAAAGTTAATGTTAATAAATTTATTGCGTTGCGGCCTGTTTTTTTTTTGTTTTTTTTACCTTCTAGGTGGACAAAGCGATCAAGCAGCTGCAGCACTGATGTGCATTCTGACAGAAGCATTGCGCTGCTGTCAGATTACACAAAAGTCGGTGTATGCGGCGCTGCAAGACGAGATTTCTCCTCTGCAGTAAAAAAGATACGTTTGCCGAGGCTTATGAGCTGAGGGGCGGTGTTCATATGCTTTGGCAAACACTTTGTATAAAAATAAAAAAAATAAAAAATTCCGGCAATGATGTATCCATCCACATCGATTGATGTGAATGGAGAAATCGGGTTTGCCAGGGCATAAGGGCTGAGTGGGTTTGGATGTTGGGGCGGAGCTCCTATGTCCTGGCCTTTCCCCTCTTTTTTTTTTTGCACATTTTTGGGCAGAGATTTTTTCATCCACATTGATCGATGCGAATGAAGAAATCTGTGCCGTTCATTTTTTCTTTCAGCCCAGAGGCTGAACGAAAAAAAAAAATATCTCATTACCCGTATGCTCAATATAAGGAGAATAGCAGAAACTCCTAATGCTGGCCATACATATAATGATTGCGGAGACCCTCAAATGCCAGGGCAGTACAAACACCCCACAAATGACCCCATTTTGGAAAGAAGACACCCAAAGGTATTCGCTTAGGGGCATATTGAGTCTATGAAAGATTGAACTTTTTGTCCCAAGTTAGCGGAAAGGGAGACTATGTGAGAAAAAAACAAAAAAAAATCAATTTCCGCTAACTTGTGCCAAAAAAAAAAATCTTCTATGAACTCGCCATGCCCCTCACAGAATACCTTGGGGTGTCTTCTTTCCAAAATGGGGTCACATGTGGGGTATTTATACTGCCCTGGCATTTTAGGGGCCCTAAAGCATGAGAAGAAGTCTGGAATCCAAATGTCTAAAAATGCCCTCCTAAAAGGTACTCGTTGGACTTTCGGCCCCTTTGCGCACCTAGGCTGCAAAAAAGTGTCACACGTGGTATTGCCGTACTCAGGAGAAGTTGGGCAATGTGTTTTGGGGTGTCTTTTTACATATACCCATGCCGGGTGAGAGAAATATCTCTGTAAAATGACAACTTTGTATAAAAAAATGGGAAAAGTTGTCTTTTACAGAGATATTTCTCTCACCCAGCATGGGTGTATGTAAAAATACACCCCAAAACACATTGCCCTACTTCTTCTGAGTACGGCGATACCACATGTGTGACACTTTTTTGCAGCCTAGGTGGGCAAAGGGGCCCACATTCCAAAGAGCACCTTTCGGATTTCACCGGCCATTTTTTACAGATTTTGATTTCAAACCACTTCTCACGCATTCGGGCCCCTAAAATGCCAGGACAGTATAACTACCCCACAAGTGACCCCATTTTGGAAAGAAGATACCCCAAGGTATTTCGTGAGGGGCATGGCGAGTTCATGTAAAATTTTATTTTTTGTCACAAGTTAGTGGAATATGAGACTTTTTAAGAAAAAAAGAAAAAAGAAAAAATACATAATTTTCCAGTAACTTTTGCCCAAAAAATAAAAATTCTAGGAACTCGCCATACCACTCACGGAATACCTTGGGGTGTCTTCTTTCCAAAATGGGGTCACTTGTGGGGTATTTATACTGCCCTGGCATTTTAGGGGACCTAAAGCGTGAGAAGTAATTTGGAATCCAAATGCGTGAAAAATGCCCTGTGAAATCCTAAAGGTGCTCTTTAGAATTTGGGCCCCTTTGCGCACCTAGGCTGCAAAAAAGTGTCACACATGTGGTATCACCGTACTCAGGAGAAGTTGGGCAATGTGTTTTGGGGTGTCTTTTTACATATACCCATGATGGGTGAGAGAAATATCTCTGTAAAATGACAACTTTGTATAAAACAAATGGGAAAAGTTGACATTTACGGAGATATTTCTCTCACCCTACATGGGTATATGTAAAAAGACACCCCAAAACACATTGCTCTACTTCTTCTGAGTACGGCGATACCACATGTGATGTGGGACACTTTTTTGCAGCCTAGGTGCGCAAAGGGGCCCAAATTCTAAAGAGCACCTTTAGGATTTCACAGGGCATTTTTTATGCATTTGGATTCCAAACTACTTCTAACGCTTTAGGTCCCCTAAAATGCCAGGGCAGTATAAATACCCCACAAGTGACCCCATTTTGGAAAGAAGACACCCCAAGGTATTTCGTGCGGGGCATGGCGAGTTCGTGTAAAATTTTATTTTTTGTCACAAGTTAGTGGAATATGAGACTTTGTAAGAAAAAAAATAATATAAAAAACATCATTTTCCGCTAACTTGTGCCAAAAAAATAAAAATTCTAGGAACTCGCCATGCCCCTTACGGAATACCTTGGGGTGTCTTCTTTCCAAAATGGGGTCACTTGTGGGGTTTTTATACTATCCTGGCATTCTAGCACCTCAAGAAACATGACAGGTGCTCAGAAAGTCAGAGCTGCTTCAAAATGCGGAAATTCACATTTTTGTAACATAGTTTGTAAACGCTATAACTTTTGCGCAAACCAATAAATATACAATTATTGGATTTTTTTATCAAAGACATGTAGCACAATAAATTCTGACACAAACTTGTATAGAAATGTAATTATATTTGAACAATTTAACCAGATAAAGTTAAAAATACACTTTTTTTGAGAAAATTGCGGCCTATTTTGATTAATATCAGAAAAGCGAAAAATCTTAGCAGCAATCAAATACCACCAAAAGAAAGCTGTATTTGTGAGAAGAAAAGGAGGTAAAATTCATTTGGGTGCCAAGTTGCATGACCGAGCAATAAACCGTTAAATTTGTGAAGTGCCGATTTGTAAAAAAGGGCCTGGTCACTAGGGGGGTATAAACCTGTGGTCCTTAAGTGGTTAAAATTGACTCCGATCGACACCGTATCGCAGTCATACACGCAGTTGTGCCAGAGGGAAATGTACTGGATATATAGATTTAACACACTTGCCCCGTATGGGTTGAATGAAACCCTAGAGTACAGTCATTATTAATTTTACTTATATTTGAGACAAAAAGTGAGTAAATTGGGTATGATAAATATATCTCATACATGATTTAATAATTAATATATTCTATTGAACACCAGGGAATTTTTTTTATATATACTGTATGTGTATATATATATATATATATATATATATATATATATATATATACAGTATATATCATTTTTTATTAATATTATTTTTAAGTATAACTGAATCTTATTGATATTTTAGTTTTATTGACTGTTTAATACTGGCGGTTCATGTATCGGTGTGTACACATACAGGTATACATGTTTGTTTAACCAATGGGTGTATTTATGTATACATTTTTATTTATTTAGTTATCTGTATACATTTTTATGTATTGATCCACCTAACTATTGATCTGTTTTTACGTTTTGGGTGGGTCTACCTATTAATGTTGATTCCTTTAGTCGATCTATTTATTAATATATTAATGCATACACTATATATAGTTTAAATTGGCCAGAATAAGAGAATTTTCTTATATTTTAACATTTATACCAAAATAATGGATTCCAACCATTTCACCACCCTATCTAATAATCACAAGATAGTCTAAACAGGGAATAACACCAACCCTGCCTTTCCAATCATCACCCTCCGGCCGTCCGGCTATATAGCTCTTGACAGGTGGAGCGCATGGCCGGATTTCCGTTTTTTGCGTTCCACAACTGGAACGCATGCTTCAACTTCGTGTCGGTGGAGTGCTTAGCCGGACTTCCGGTTTTTGCGTTCCACAGTTGAAACGCATGCCCTAGCTTCCTGTTGGGAGGTCACAAGCAAGCTACAAATAGGGGGTGTGTCTGGGCCTCCGGTCATGTGACCGGAGCACGATATCTACATTCTTTATATTAATTAGACTATATTATATTAATAAAGGACCAGATGATGCCAAAAGTATAAACTTTAGTTTACCCCCAGAGAGTTTTTTTTAGAATGAATTGGATGTTTTATAGAAGTTCAAATGAGCAGGTGCACTTCCGGTTCCGGTGTCATGCCACCGGAAGTGCAATCCTGACCATGAGCTACTGATTTTTTTCCCATTAATTGCTCAAAGTATTTATGGACCTGCCAGTGTACTATTGTCTTCAGACTCTGCTCCTGATGAAGGGGGTTTGACAACCCGAAACACGTTGAGCTTATTGAATAAAGAACCACCTTGTTGTATCCTGTGAGTCCACCGGGTCATCTGTTTGGTGGACACCAAGGAGTTAAAATCTACGTGCGAACTCGGCGAGGGAGGGTACGGCGACAAGTGTCTTATGATTATCTTGTGCCCCCTCCCTGGTGAAGTGAGTACTCATCGCAGTGTGTACACATGGACACACTTCTGATTTTATTTGGCTAATCCATGTGAGATATTTTATTTATAAGATATTTTTATATATTTTTATATGTAATCCTAATTTTGATAGCACTTGGGTATTTCACATCTATTACTTTATAATAGGTGTCTATTAATTGGTGAAAAATTGGTGCTTAACAACCATCTATTCTCATAACTTGGGAACTCTGAGGCCTCCAATTCACCATCGGGAGCTCTGTATCTGATATATTCATTTCCTATATAGCAATTATACCTTTGATAATTCTTCTTGGCGCTCCACCACCATTATACAAGTGTATCATACAAGTGTATCACAGTACATCGGTGGTGGCCTGGAAGCGCACGTCGTCATAGCAACCAATGATGCCATGCGCTTGACCACTCTGCAGGACTGGTTGGTACGGTCCGTAGTTTAGAAAAAGCACAGCCGTGTGCATGCGGCCTTACTGTTACGGTTAGAAGATGGGATTCTATTACGAATGTATGTGGGTGGGATCTGAGCTATCATATACTGTCCAGCTAGTATTATTATTATTATTATTATTATTTATTATTAAAGCGCCATTCATTCCATAGCGCTGTACATATGATAAGGGGTGCACATACATAATACAGACAATACTATAAGCTATGAAGAGATGTGCCTGTGAATTGATGGTACGGTATGAGGTGTACAGCTGGTTCGTCTCCCCGAGATGCACCCTGGGTAACTCAAAATGAACCAGCAAATACTGGCAGTGCAGGCGGCCTAAATCTAATATTTCCACCTCAAAGCATTAAATACTTGTAGCAGTTTACTTGAGTAAATTATTTTCAATACTATTATTGTTAAAAATTGGGATTATATGCTTGCATTTTTCTCCTGCAGCGGATGTTGGGTCGGAGCTACGACCGCACCCGGTCCCAGAGGATAGTGCGAGTTGGCCTATGAAATGTGGGGCCAAATGGGTCGCAAACACCGCCGTCTAGCCATTATAAAGAAATGGTCAGACATGAAGCGAAGACAGCCACGTTGCATAAAAAGAATCCGGGACGAAAAATGCCCAGGTACATGCGTAAATAACTTTTGTATGTTTTGCCAACACTCTGTAATGTATACAGTGCTAAGTAAAAGTATTCACCCCCCTTGATTTCGTTCTTTTTTTATGTTGACTCACCCCCTGGAATTATTATAGATTGTTTGAGGATTTCCATCATGTAATTTGTAGAACATGCCCACAACTTAGACCTTCTATTAAATTGGTTAATTGTAAAGCATACAACTAATAGGACAAAATAACAGAAAAGGTCAATGTGCATAACTATTCACCCCCCTAAAGTCAATACTTAGTAGAGCCACCTTTTGCGGCAATCACAGCTCGAAGTTGCTTTGGATAAGTCTGTATGAGCAGTTGCCACATCTTACCACTGGCGTTTTCGCCCATTCCTCCTTGCAATACTGATTCTGCTCCTTCCAATTTGATGGTTTGCGCTTGTGAATAGTAATCTTTAAGTCTGACCACAGATTTTCTATTGGATTGAGATCTGGGATTTGACTAGGCCATTCCAACACATTTACATGTTTCCCTTTAAACCACTCAAGTGTTGCTGTAGCAGTGTGTTTGGGGTCATTGTCCTGCTGGAAGGTGAACCTCCGTCCTAGCCTCAGATCATGCACAGAGTGGTACAGGTTTTGCTCAAGAATATCCCTGTCCATCTTTCCCTCAGCTCTGACCAGTTTCCCAGTCCCGGCTGCTGAAAAACATCCCCACAGCATGATGCTGCCACCACCATGTTTCGCTGTGGGGATGGTGTTCTTTGGGTGATGTGATGTGTTGGCTGAACCATCACTGTGTCTACAGAAGAAGCCTGAGGCCTAGCCGCCTTCCTACGGGCGATGGACCCAGGACTATGGAGACCCCCACTCTGACCTATTTGGTTTAGAGGGAACTATAAACCATAAATTTTTGGTTGAGCTTATAGCCCACATCTTTCGTATTCCCCATCGAAGTAGCATGGTGTGAATCTATAAACGCAATAACGGTTAACTCTGCTCTGAGACTCCCAATAAATATGTTGGTTTATTTTTTCCTTTGTTCTTTTGTGTTAGTGATGGGATTAAGAAGTAGCCGACTCTGGTGTAGAGAAGTAGATCATCCTATGATACACTGAGGAGATAATCCCATTACATGGGTCTCCTGTGGCCCTATTGTTCCATCAAGACACTGTGGAGGGGATGTCTTTTTTCAAACTGTTAATTTTTGATTGAGTTATGTTTCATAAAGCTGGCAGCCACTGCAATTATATATAGATCCCTCCATATTGGAATTTCTTTATATCAAATGTTCTTAAGATTTTGGATTTTTTTAATCTAAAATCTGAACATTCTGTGATCACAGAAATTCCTATTCCCTCCATTCGGAGAAGGCGATCGGTGGAGGTAGTGGAGGTAGAGGCAGAAGAGGAGGAGGAGGCCGGACCCTCCCAGCCTATTGAGCCAACCCCACCAGATGTGGGAGAAGTGAAGGAGGTGGAAAGTGCTGTACCCTCCCGCACCACCCCATCTCAAGACTCGGAGGAAGAGGAGATGATCACCAGCCCCCGCCAGGAGGGTAAATATGCGCACATAGCAATATGATTATGTATCCATAACATGTACATAAAGATTAAAAGGGCCAACAATGAGGCGACAACATACACTATAGTAATACAAAAAACACTGGACAATAACTCTTTAACCCCTTAAGGACTTAGGACGTATCGGTACGGCATGGGTCCCGAGTCCTTAAGGACCCATGACGTACCGGTACGTCATAACTTGAAATCTGTATTCCGGCGCCCCAGGGGTTAATTGGAACGGGATTTCGGCTGAAATCATTCAGCCGGCATCCTGTAACAATGCAGGGGGGGGGGGGTCATTTGACCCCCCGCATCGGCGATCGCAGAAAACCGCAGGTCAATTCAGACCTGCGGTTTGCTGCGCTTTGTACAGTTTCTGATCCCCGCGGGCCCTGACCGCGGGGATCAGAAGCTTTAGTGTCCCTAAAATATATATTTTACACCCCCCCTGCACCCCTGCATGATTTTTTGCCAGCGGGTGGTGCAGGGGGGGAGTTGTGGGCGGTGGGGGCGGTGCGGGAGGCGGGCGGTGCGGGATCGCGATCCCCCGCCCGCCTCCCCTTGTATAATCGTTGGTCTCTAGTGGGTATACCAGGGTGCCAGCACATTGCTGGCACCCTGGTATAAACGGCTGACATCGATGATGCGATGTCAGCCGTTTAACCCTTTCCATACAGCGGTCCGTACGGACCGCTGTATGGAAAAAGTTAACAGTAAGAGGGAGCTCCCTCCCTCTCCCATCGGGGGGCTGCTGTGCCTTTGCAGCCCCCCGATGGAGAGGGAGAGAGCCCCCAGACAGCCCCCCTCAGCCCTGTGCTTACCCTTCCCCGTCTGCGAAGTTCTGACAACTACTGAGCAGACGGGGAAGGTTCCCATGGCAACAGGACGCCTCTCAGGCATCCTGCTGTCCATGGTGCTGAACAGATCTGTGCTAAAGGAAGAGATCTGTTTAGACAAAGTGTAAGTAAAATACAGTACTGTACAATATATATTGTTCTGTACTGTATTATACAGACATCAGACCCACTGGATCTTCAAGAACCAAGTGGGTCTGGGTCCAAAAAAAAGTGAAAAAAAGTGAAAAAAAAGTAAAAATCCCAAAACACATTTATCACTGATTAAAAATGGAAAAAATAAAATTCCCTACACATGTTTGGTATCGCCGCGTCCATAACGACCTGATCTATAAAACGGTCATGTTACTTTCCCCGCACGGTGAACGCCATAAAAATAAAAAAATAAAAACTATTAGGAAATTTAAATTTTGCCCACCTTACTTCCCAAAAAAGGTAATAAAAGTGATCAAAAAAGTCGCATGTACGCCAAAATAGTACCAATCAAACCGTCATCTCATCCCGCAAAAATCATACCCTACCCAAGATAATCGCCCAAAAACTGAAAAAACTATGGCTCTTAGACTATGGAAACACTAAAACATGATTCTTTTGGTTTCAAAAATGAAATCATTGTGTAAAACTTAAATAAATAAAAAGTATACATATTAGGTATTGCCGCGTCCGTATCGACCGGCTCTATAAAAATATCACATGACCTAACCCCTCAGGTGACCACCGTAAAAAAATTAAAATAAAAACGGTGAAAAAAAAGCAATTTTTTGTCATCTTACGTCACAAAAAGTGTAATAGCAAGTGATCAAAAAGTCATATGCACCCCAAAATAGTGCCACTCAAACCGTCATCTCATCCCGCAAAAAATGAGACCCTACTTAAGATAATCGCCCAAAAACTGAAAAAACTATGGCTCTTAGACTATGGAGACACTAAAACATTTTTTTTGTCTTAAAAATGAAATCATTGTGTAAAACTTACATAAATAAAAAAAATTGTATACATATTAGGTATCGCCGCGTCCGTGACAACCTGCTCTATAAAATTACCACATGATCTAACCTGTCAGATAAATGTTGTAAATAACAAAAAAAAAAAAACGTGCCAAAAAATCTATTTCTTGTTACCTTGCCGCACAAAAAAGTGTAATATAGAGCAACCAAAAATCATATGTACCCTAAACTAGTACCAACAAAACTGCCACCCTATCCCGTAGTTTCTAAAATGGGGTCACTTTTTTGGAGTTTCTACTCTAGGGGTGCATCAGGGGGGCTTCAAATGGGACATGGTGTCAAAAAAACAGTCCAGCAAAATCTGGCTTCCAAAAACCATACGGCGCACCTTTCACTCTACGCCCCGCTGTGTGGCCGTACAGTAGTTTACGGTCACATATGGGGTGTTTCTGTAAACGGCAGAGTCAGGGCAATAAAGATACAGTCTTGTTTGGCTGTTAACCCTTGCTTTGTTAGTGGAAAAAATGGGTTAAAATGGAAAATTAGGCAAAAAAAAGAAATTTGCAAATTTCATCCCCATTTGCCAATAACTCTTGTGCAACACCTAAAGTGTTAACGAAGTTTGTAAAATCAGTTTTGAATACCTTGAGGGGTGTAGTTTATAGAATGGGGTCATTTTTGGGCAGTTTCTATTATGTAAGCCTCGCAAAGTGACTTCAGACCTGTAGTGGTCCCTAAAAATTGGGTTTTTGTAAATTTCTGAAAAATTTCAAGATTTGCTTCTAAACTTCTAAGCCTTGTAACATCCCCAAAAAATAAAATATCATTCCCAAAATGCTACAAACATGAAGTAGACATATGGGGAATGTAAAGTAATCACAATTTTTGGGGGTATTACTATGTATTACTGAAGTAGAGAAACTGAAAGTTTGAAATTTGCTAATTTTTCAAAATTTTTGGTAAATATGGTATTTTTTTATGCAAAAAAATTAACTTTTTTGACCCAATTTTAGCAGTGTCATGAAGTACAATATGTGACAAAAAAACTATCTCAGAACGACCTGGATAAGTCAATGCGTTTTAAAGTTATGAGCACTTAAAGTGACACTGGTCAGATTTGCAAAAAATGGCCAAGTCCTTAAGGTGAAATAGGGCTGAGTCCTTAAGGGGTTAATCTACATTAAAACTAGGGTTGTCCCGATACCGATACTAGTATCGGTATCGGGACCGATTCCGAGTTTTCTCGGCGGTACTCAGCCGCCGATACCCCGCCCCGATACATAAATAGAATACTATGGGCGTAACTATGGGCGGGGCCCGGTGCAGTCACTGTACTCTTACACCGGGCCCCGCCGCTCACCGAAGTATTTATAAACGTGAATCCTTATCCTGTTGTTAAGTTGAACTAACGCTGCGCTCTCCCATGTTCCCCTGTATCCCCCTGTATCCCCACAGCACTTACTTAAGCTTCCATAGCAGGCAGAGCGGACGGCACCAGTAACGTCACTCACTGACGTCGAGCGCCTGCTCCGCCCACTTTATGAATGAAGCAGGCGGAGCAGGCGCGCGACGTCAGTGAGTGACGTTACTGCTGCCGTCCGCTCTGCCTGCTATGGAAGCTTAAGTAAGTGCTGTGGGGATACAGGGGAACATGGGAGAGCGCAGCGTTAGTTCAACTTAATAACAGGATAAGGATTCACGTTTATAAATACTTCGGTGAGCGGCGGGGCCCGGTGTATTGGGGGACACTGTTATGAGGGGGATCTGTGGATGACATATAGCAGTGTCATCCACAGATCCTCCCCATAACAGTTCCATCCACAGATCCCCTATAACAGCACCATCCACAGATCCCCCACCAAATAACAATGCCATCCTCAGATCCCCCCACCCCATAACAATGCCATCCACAGATATCCCACCCCATAGCAGTACCATCCACAGATCCCCATAACAGTGCCATCCACAGATCCCCCATAACAGTGCCATCCACAGATCCCCCATAACAGTGCCATCCACAGATCCCCCATAACAGTGCCATCCACAGATCCCCCATAACAGTGCCATCCACAGATCCCCCATAACAGTGCCATCCACAGATCCCCCATAACAGTGCCATCCACAGATCCCCCATAACAGTGCCATCCACAGATCCCCATAACAGTGCCATCCACAGATCCCCCATAACAGCACCATCCACAGATCCCCCATAACAGTGCCATCCACAGATCCCCCCATAACAGTGCCATCCACAGATCCCCCATAACAGTGCCATCCACAGATCCCCCATAACAGTGCCATCCACAGATCCCCCATAACAGTGCCATCCACAGATCCCCCATAACAGTGCCATCCACAGATCCCCCATAACAGTGCCATCCACAGATCCCCATAACAGTGCCATCCACAGATCCCCCATAACAGTGCCATCCACAGATCCCCCATAACAGTGCCATCCACAGATCCCCCATAACAGTGCCATCCACAGATCCCCCATAACAGTGCCATCCACAGATCCCCCATAACAGTGCCATCCACAGATCCCCCATAACAGTGCCATCCACAGATCCCCATAACAGTGCCATCCACAGATCCCCCATAACAGTGCCATCCACAGGTCCCCCATAACAGTGCCATCCACAGATCCCCCACATGACAGTGCGTCATCCACAGATCCACAGATCCCCCAAAACGGTCACATGACATTTAAAAAAAGTATCGGTATTCGGTATCGGTGACTACTTGAAAAAAAGTATCGGTACTTGTACTCGGTCCTAAAAAAGTGGTATCGGGACAACCCTAATTAAAACCATTAACTTAACAAATAAATAATATTAAACCCAATAGAACTATTAATAACTAATAAATAAAATAAAATTATATTGTACTGAAATATCGCTAACTAATAAACTATATAAAGATCATAAATATCACTAACGTATTGAGATTTAAATCGTTAATGTGTATAAAGACTTTAAATAAAAAATAAAAATAAAAAAAGTTAAACAATAGACAAACAGACATATTTTGTACCGCCGTGTACATATTGACCGTCTCATAAAAATATCCGATGATCGTGAACACTTTAAACATAAAAAAAAGAAAAAATTTAAAGAAAATATTAATTTACTCAACCTAACATCACTAAAAGTGCAACAACAAGCTAACAAAAAAGGCATATGCCCCCCAAAATAGTAATAATCGGTCAGTTCATTCTGCAAAAAATTAGACCCTACCATTAGATAATAGCCAAATAAAAATAATTATATGGCTCTCAGAATATGGATACAGTAAAACAAAAATAGTTTTTTTGTTCAACAATTGTAAGATCCTCACCTGCTTTGCACTCCAGGGGAACCAAGAGGGGTCCTCGTGGAGTTGCGGGACAGGTTATGCGTGTCTCTGATGCACCAGCGCTGACCCCTTTGCGAGCCAGTGCGGGGATGCGTTCGCGTGGACATCGGAGGGGAGGACCGTCGGAGTCCCGGGGACAGAGTGGCCAGGCGAGTGACAAGACGCCGCGGCCAGGGTTGTCTCCGGTGTCTCCTGCGACTTCCGTTTCCGCATCTGGGTCCACGCGCTCGCATACTCGCGTTGAGTCAATCATGCGTCCGTGCGTACGCACGAGGGCAGGTTCGCAAAGGGATACACGGTCGCGAGTACGCGCTTCTTATGCGCTTCGTCGACCAGTGGCGCATAATATACTGACTCACAAGAGCAAAGTGGATTAGGGAGCCAGCCATGGGTTAATCAACTTGTGATTACCTTAGGCCATGTACTCAGGTGCAGGGCAATTTGTTCACCTATGGTAGTGGACACTTGGCACCCTGGGATTGGTCAGCAGGCATTTAAAAGGAGGTCTCTCAGGGTGATCAGTGCCCACTGTTATTTTCCCTCAACCAGGTATAGGTCACAACTGCTAGTGACTGAAGACTGCCAGGAACTTTGTCCTTTGCAGCGGACCCAAGATCTGGAGTGACTCGACTGCCAAGTGCACAGCATCATTCAGCACTGGTTGGGACTATTCCTGGAATCTCCTTGTCTGTTTTTTGTTATTATTCCTTGTTACCAGCAAGTGTCCTGGACGTTTATGTTTCTGGTGAATAAACACCTTTTTGCTTTCATCACTGGTCTGTTTGTTGGTGCCTTGCATTACAGAACAGTGGGCCCAACTAACAGTTGCCATGGACAAGATCCAGCAGCAGCTGAGTGAATTAACGGGAGCCGTTAACCTGCTGTTCCAACGACGCCCAAATATACCAGCAGCCGCTGCAGCGCAAATCCAAGAGCAACTGACAACTGTGTTGGAGGAGGTTCAGCAGCTTATCCAGGGAGCCTCAGCACTACCCGTCACTATCGCAAGGCATCAAACAGAACCTAAGATCCCCCTGCCTGACCCCTTCACAGGAGAGCGACAGGAGTTCTTAAACTTCAGGGACTCCTGTCTCCTTTATTTCCAGTTGCGTCCGATGGCTTCTGGCACTCTCAGGCAGAGAATTGGGATTGTAATGTCACTGCTACGTGGAGACCCCCAACGTTGGGCATTTAATTTGCCTCAAGACCATACAGCTTTTTCGTCAGTGGACGCCTTCTTCGAGGCTATGGCTGTGATTTACGATGACCCGGATCGTACTCGCACCGCAGAGACCAATCTTGAGCATATTCAACAAGGCCGCCGCCCAGCTGAAGAATACGCTGCAGAATTCAGGCGATGGGCAGCTTTCACCACCTGGGGCGACGCAGCCCTACGCCATCGCTTCCGTTTGGGACTTTCGGATGCGGTCCGGGATCTTCTTTTGGCCTTGCCTACCCCCTTCTCGTTGGAAATGGCTATCTCTCAGGCAATCGATGCCGACAGGCGAATCCGTGAGAGGCGAGTGGAACGGTCGTCTCGGTTTTCATCCTCTCGACCACATGCAGGGCCTCTTAAATAGGCCGAAGAGCCAATGGAGGTTGGATCCTCCCATCTCACACAGGCAGAACGAGCTCGTCGCCAACAGAAAGGCCTGTGCCTATTTTGCGGAAAGTCTGGACACCTCGTTAAAACCTGTCCCCTCCTGCCGGCGGGAAACGAATGAACCTAGGGGGCATAGAGGAGAACCCCTTAGGTGCTATTATCCCTCCTCCAAGCCGGGTGATGGTATCCATATCCTTACGGTGGCAAGACAAGGTCCATGAGTTTTCAGCACTAATCGATTCTGGGGCCGCTGGGAATTTTGTGGACTCAACCTTGGTTCGTCGACTTGGCATCCCGTTGATCCAGCCGAAAACCACCATGTCAGTGACCGCGATTGATGGTTCCCCTCTTCAAGATGGTCGTGCAGTGTGGATGACTCCGGGAATACAGGTAACGGTGGGGGCTGATCATCGGGAGACCTTAAGCCTTTTTGTCCTTGACATGCCATCCACTCCCGTGATTTTGGGTCTCCCTTGGTTAAGGCTCCATAATCCAGTAGTGGACTGGCGCTCGGGTCTTATTTGTCAGTGGAGTACGGAATGCCTTACTAAGTGCATTCGTCCCGACCTGTCACTAGCCTCCATGGAAGCATTAAGTACTTTACCACAGCAGTATCATAATTTCCGAGATGTGTTCAGTCCTCAGGGGGCTGATGTGTTACCTCCCCACAGGTCATATGATTGTCCTATAGACCTGTTGCCAGGTACCATGCCACCACGAGGGCATCTTTATAATCTCACTGGGCCTGAGGTTCAGGCTCAGCGGGAGTATATTAAAGAGAACCTTGAGAAGAATTTCATTCGTCCATCCACTTCCCCTGCTGGAGCTGGATTCTTCTTTGTGGAGAAGAAGGATGGAGGCTTGAGACCTTGCATCGATTATCGTGCCCTTAATCGGATTACGGTGAAGAATCGGTATCCACTGCCTCTGATTGATGATCTGTTTTCTCAGGTGGCAGGGGCCCGAGTCTTCATTAAACTCGATTTAAGGGGTGCTTATAATTTAGTTCGCATTAGAGAGGGTGACGAATGGAAGACCGCATTTAATACCAGAGACGGGCATTACGAGTATCTCGTGATGCCTTTCGGTCTCTGTAATGCTCCCGCGGTCTTCCAGGAGTTCATCAACGATGTTCTCAGAGATTTCTTGGATAGATGTGTTGTTGTCTATCTAGATGAAATACTAATCTACTCTTCGGATCTGGTCTCTCATCGGAAACACGTGTGTCAGGTTTTCCAGAAGCTGAGGGAGAACCGCCTCTATGCCAAACTTAAGAAGTGTCTGTTTGAGGTGAAGGAGTTGCCTTTCCTAGGGTACATTATCTCAGAAAAGGGATTGGCTATGGACCCATCCAAACTTTCTGCTGTCTTGGATTGGCCTCAGCCTAAGGATCTTAAGGGGTTGCAGCGTTTCTTAGGCTTTGCCAACTTCTACCGCAAGTTTATTAAGAATTTTTCTGCAATAGTAGTACCTCTCACCAACCTCACTAAGAAGGGAGCTAATCCTTCTAAGTGGACGAGAGAGGCAGTCAGAGCCTTTGAGACGCTGAAACAGGCCTTTTGCACGGCACCAATTCTTACTCATCCAGACACCTCCAGACCTTTTGTTCTCGAGGTCGATGCCTCAGAGGTCGGTGTAGGGGCAGTTCTCTCACAGTATTCTGGGGACCCTGAGAGGTTACATCCCTGTGCCTTCTTCTCTCGGAAGCTCTCTCCAGCCGAGTGTAATTATGATATCGGCAATAGAGAGCTTCTGGGAGTAAGATTGGCTTTTCAAGAGTGGAGACATTGGCTAGAGGGTGCAGAACATCCCATCACGGTTTACACTGACCACAAAAATTTGGAGTATCTAGAGAGTGCCAAAAGACTCAACTCCCGACAAGCCCGATGGGCATTGTTTTTCACCCGCTTCAATTTCCGCCTCACTTATAAACCAGGTTCCAAAAACGTGAAGGCAGATGCCCTGTCCCGCTGCTTCCCCGAGGCTGCTTCCGTCCTGGACTCTGAGCCAGAAACCATTCTCCCAACTAAATGTTTTCTTGCTGCCCTGGGGGCCGCAGAAGTAATGGAGGACTTGTCCTCTCTTCTTGAGCCTTCACAGGCAGAGAGTCCACCTGACAAACCCGAGGGTCGATGGTTTGTACCCATTAACCTTCGATTGAAGGTCATCCAACAGCTTCATGACTCAAAGTCTGCCGGGCATTTGGGTGTTAAGAAAACACTTGCCCTTGTTAAACGTCACGTGTGGTGGCCCAACATGTCCGTGGATGTTAAGGCCTATATCCAGGCATGTACTGTTTGTGCCAGATGTAAACCGTCCCGGTCTGCCCCTTCTGGGACTTTACTCCCACTGCCAATTCCCCAGGCTCCATGGACTCACATTTCCATGGATTTCATCACAGATTTGCCAAGGTCCTCTGGAAGTACGGTAATCTGGGTAGTGGTGGACCGTTTTAGTAAGATGGCCCATTTTATCCCACTCCCTGGATTGCCCTCGGCCAGAGAATTGGCAGATCTGTTCTTGAATCATGTCTTTCGATTACACGGAGCGCCGGATGACATTGTTTCAGACAGAGGAGTGCAATTCATCTCTCGCTTCTGGCGTTCTTTCTGCTCCCGATTGGGTATTAATTTGTCTTTTTCTTCTGGTTTTCAACCAGAGACCAACGGTCAGACGGAAAGGACTAACCAGACCCTGGAGCAATATCTCCGGTGCTTCGTGTCAGACTGCCAGGAGGAATGGGCAGCGTATCTACCCTTTGCGGAGGTGGCTTATAACAACTCTGAGCATGCTTCCACTAAGATGTCTCTGTTCAGGTGCGTGGGGGGCAGGGATCCAAGACTCTCTTCTTTGGTCGGACCCTCCACTGACTCACCGGTGGTGGATCAATGGTTCGAGGATAGACATCCCATTTGGTCGTCGGCCCAGCGGAATCTCCGCAGTGCGGTGGCGCAACAGAAGAAATTTGCTGATCGTCATCGCACCGTAGAGCAAAAGTTTAAGGTGGGAGATCAGGTGTGGGTCTCCACCCGGAACATTCCGCTGCGTCAGCCATCTTCCAAGTTGGGTCCTCGATTCATTGGCCCATACCCAGTGACACAAAAGATCAACCGAGTTACGTACAAGGTTGCTCTTCCACCGTCGATCCGAGGAGTGAACACCTTTCATGTTTCACTTCTCAAGTCGGCAGCCGACTCCGCTCCCTTCATTCAGACCCCATCCCTGCTGGAGGTCCAAGGGGTACCGGTACCGGAGTTCGAGGTGAACAGAATTTTGGACTCTCGTTTTGTCTAAAGGTCTCTTCAATACTTGGTGGACTGGAAGGGTTTTGGTCCAGAGGAGAGATGTTGGATACCTGCTCGCCAGGTGCATGCGGATGAGTTGGTGGCAGCCTTTCACCGGGATAATCCGGGGAAAGCTTGCTTGGAGTCTTCAGAGCCGCCTCCTCGAGGGGGGGGTAATGTAAGATCCTCACCTGCTTTGCACTCCAGGGGAACCAAGAGGGGTCCTCGTGGAGTTGCGGGACAGGTTATGCGTGTCTCTGATGCACCAGCGCTGACCCCTTTACGAGCCAGTGCGGGGATGTGTTCGCGTGGACATCGGAGGGGAGGACCGTCGGAGTCCCGGGGACAGAGTGGCCAGGCGAGTGACAAGACGCCGCGGCCAGGGTTGTCTCCGGTGTCTCCTGCGACTTCCGTTTCCGCATCTGGGTCCACGCGCTCGCATACTCGCGTTGAGTCAATCATGCGTCCGTGCGTACGCACGAGGGCAGGTTCGCAAAGGGATACACGGTCGCGAGTACGCGCTTCTTATGCGCTTCGTCGACCAGTGGCGCATAATATACTGACTCACAAGAGCAAAGTGGATTAGGGAGCCAGCCATGGGTTAATCAACTTGTGATTGCCTTAGGCCATGTACTCAGGTGCAGGGCAATTTGTTCACCTATGGTAGTGGACACTTGGCACCCTGGGATTGGTCAGCAGGCATTTAAAAGGAGGTCTCTCAGGGTGATCAGTGCCCACTGTTATTTTCCCTCAACCAGGTATAGGTCACAACTGTTAGTGACTGAAGACTGCCAGGAACTTTGTCCTTTGCAGTGGACCCAAGATCTGGAGTGACTCGACTGCCAAGTGCACAGCATCATTCAGCACTGGTTGGGACTATTCCTGGAATCTCCTTGCCTGGTTTTTGTTATTATTCCTTGTTACCAGCAAGTGTCCTGGACGTTTATGTTTCTGGTGAATAAACACCTTTTTGCTTTCATCACTGGTCTGTTTGTTGGTGCCTTGCATTACAACAATGCTTTTATTGTCTAAAATACAGGGAGTGCAGAATTATTAGGCAAGTTGTATTTTTGAGGATTAATTTTATTATTGAACAACAACCATGTTCTCAATGAACCCAAAAAACTCATTAATATCAAAGCTGAATATTTTTGGAAGTAGTTTTTAGTTTGTTTTTAGTTTTAGCTATTTTAGGGGGATATCTGTGTGTGCAGGTGACTATTAATGTGCATAATTATTAGGCAACTTAACAAAAAACAAATATATACCCATTTCAATTATTTATTTTTACCAGTGAAACCAATATAACATCTCAACATTCACAAATATACATTTCTGACATTCAAAAACAAAACAAAAACAAATCAGTGACCAATATAGCCACCTTTCTTTGCAAGGACACTCAAAAGCCTGCCATCCATGGATTCTGTCAGTGTTTTGATCTGTTCACCATCAACATTGCGTGCAGCAGCAACCACAGCCTCCCAGACACTGTTCAGAGAGGTGTACTGTTTTCCCTCCTTGTAAATCTCACATTTGATGATGGACCACAGGTTCTCAATGGGGTTCAGATCAGGTGAACAAGGAGGCCATGTCATTAGATTTTCTTCTTTTATACCCTTTCTTGCCAGCCACGCTGTGGAGTACTTGGACGCGTGTGATGGAGCATTGTCCTGCATGAAAATCATGTTTTTCTTGAAGGATGCAGACTTCTTCCTGTACCACTGCTTGAAGAAGGTGTCTTCCAGAAACTGGCAGTAGGACTGGGAGTTGAGCTTGACTCCATCCTCAACCCGAAAAGGCCCCACAAGCTCATCTTTGATGATACCAGCCCAAACCAGTACTCCACCTCCACCTTGCTGGCGTCTGAGTCGGACTGGAGCTCTCTGCCCTTTACCAATCCAGCCACGGGCCCATCCATCTGGCCCATCAAGACTCACTCTCATTTCATCAGTCCATAAAACCTTAGAAAAATCAGTCTTGAGATATTTCTTGGCCCAGTCTTGACGTTTCAGCTTGTGTGTCTTGTTCAGTGGTGGTCGTCTTTCAGCCTTTCTTACCTTGGCCATGTCTCTGAGTATTGCACACCTTGTGCTTTTGGGCACTCCAGTGATGTTGCAGCTCTGAAATATGGCCAAACTGGTGGCAAGTGGCATCTTGGCAGCTGCACGCTTGACTTTTCTCAGTTCATGGGCAGTTATTTTGCGCCTTGGTTTTTCCACACGCTTCTTGCGACCCTGTTGACTATTTTAAATGAAACACCTAATATAGGGTGTTGATGTCATTAGACCACATCCCTTCTCATTACAGAGATGCACATCACCTAATATGCTTAATTGGTAGTAGGCTTTCGAGCCTATACAGCTTGGAGTAAGACAACATGCATAAAGAGGATGATGTGGTCAAAATACTCATTTGCCTAATAATTCTGCACTCCCTATAGAAATAACGAAAAAATAAGGAAAAATATTCGGTCTGGCCGCATCTGTAACAACCAGCTATCTAAAAATATCATACCAAATAACCCTTCAGGTGGACACCTTTTTAAACTAAAATTTTAAACTCTCCAAAAAGTAAATTTTTTGGACAACTTTTATCACAAAAAGGTGTAATAGCAAGCGATCATAAAGTCAGATGCACCTCAAAATAAAGGTTTAAAGGTTTAATAGGAGTTCCAAATAATGTTCATATATTTTTTTTCAAACAGGAATGAAGACATTGAACGCCAAATTGGCCAAAATGCAAAGGGAGCACCACCAGGATATGCGGGCCATTCAAGAGCGCTTCAAGGCCATGGAGGAGAGTCAACGCCAGACCATGAAGGGGGTGCAGGAGATTATCCTCCTTTTGGAAAAGTTGCCATAATTAATTGTTTATACAGTTAAAATCGAATGTAATCGTTTATACAGTTATAACGTGCATTTATTTTTTAATATTGCTCGGTTTTAGTGTAATAGATCAGCCTAAATTAGCCAGAACTGACAGCAGTCGGTAAATACATGTCAAATACATATAGGGTCCATTGACACGTCTGTAAAATGTGTCCGAATCCGTTCCACAATTGAGAGGAACCTTTACAGACCCATTGATTTTCAATTCCAGTATGAAAAATTAGGCATTCACAGGATACAGAAGTAAGTGTCTGCCTTTACAGGCCCCAAAAATTAGGCATTCAACGGACATAAAAGGCCTTTTATGCCGCTGTATTTACCGAAGACAGGGACCATAAATTGTTATGCGTGGTGGCGGATATGGGCTGCATGAGGAATTTGAATCAAACCTGGTCTACTGGTCACATGTGTTGAATTCCTCCGAGATTCATGCCTCATTCTAGGACACTAGACGAGGGGCAAGCCAACAGTTCCATTGCAAATTGTGCAAGCTCTGGCCAGAGGTCAAGCCTGCCCACCCAGTAGTCCAGGGGTTCATCACTTCTCAGAGTGTCCAAATCGGTTGTTAAACTGATGTAGTCAGACACCTGCTGGTCTAGACGTTCCCTGAGGCTGGATCCGGAGGACAGCTGTTGATGGGTCGGCTGAAAGAATGTGCTCATATCAGAAGTGACCAACACATGTTCAAACCGCCCTCTTCTTACAGGCGCAGTTGGATTAGTACCCGCAACTGTTTCTCTGTGAGTGGAAATTCCTCTGCCAGTACCCAAAAAAGCAGAATGCAGCATTTCTCTATGCAAGGCCTGGAAGTGCTGCATTCTGACAGCCCTCTGTGATGATGGTAACATTTCCGCCATTTTTTGTTTGTACCGGGGGTCTAAGTACTTTGCCACCCAGTACTGGTCCTTGCCCTTGATGCTTTTTATACGGGGGTCCCTCTTAAAAGACTGGAGAATGAAGGCCCCCATTTGCACTAAACTGGAAGCGGTGTGGTGGACTGGCTCCTGCTCCTCATCCAGGATAATGTCGTCCTCGTTCTCCTCCCCCTATCCACGGACAACACCAGGGATCCCAGAAATGTTTAAAGCATGCTCTTCTTGCTCCTCCTCCTCCCTGGCACCATCCTCCTCTGACTCCTCTTCAGACTCCTGTTGTTGACTTCCTCATCTTCCTGCTCCTTATCCTCGACGGCTTGATCTATGACACGATTCAATGCACGCTCCAGAAAGAAGGCAAAAGGTACGATGTTACTGATGGCGTCCTGGCTGCGACTGACCAGTTTGGTGATCTCATCAAATGGCTGCAGAAGTCTGCATGCGTCACGCATGAGCAGCCACTGGCCCGGTGAAGAAAACACAAGCTCCCCAGAACCTGTCCCCAGAGTTTGTACAGGTAGTCGTTAACTGGACGTTTCTGCTGTAGCAGGCTATCGAGCATATACAAGGTTGAGTTCCATCGCGTTGGGCAGTCACAAATAAGACGTCTGACGAGCAGGTTGTGTCGTCGCTGAATGTCAGCAAGGCAAGCCATGGCCGTGTAAGATCTTCTGAAATGGCCCGAGATTTTCCTGGCCTGCCGCAAGACGTCCTGGACCCCGGGGTATTTGACAACGAATCGCTGCACGACCAAGATCAGGACGTGTGCCATGCACGGCACGTGTGTCATTTTTCCCTGTTTCAGCGCGCTCAGCAGATTGGCACCGTTGTCTCACCACTTTACCAACTGTCAAATTTAGCGGTGTTAGCCACTGTTCTGCCTGTGAACGCAAAGCTGAAAGGAGTGCAGGACTGGTGTGGCTCTTGGCTTCCAGGCACAACAGACGCAGCACAGCATGAAAAACGTCTCACCTGGCATGTCGAATAGGTTCTGGGGATCTTGGCCGGCGCAGCGGAAGAGACGGTAGCAGTGGAAAAGGAGGAGTCAGCCAAGGAGGAGAGGGAGGATGGAGTAGGAGGAGAAGAAGAAGAGGCAGGCCTGCATGCAATCCGTGGCGGTAAAACAAAATCTACACGGGAGCCACGGGTTACATGCTTGACGGCCGTCAGAAGGTTCACCCAGTGGGCAGTGAAAGTTATATACCTGTCACGGCGGAGAGTGGGGGAAACCCCCCGCCGTGCGATGTTAAAGGGAAAGGGAAGCCACTAGGCCAGGACAACAGAATCAGGGAGCTGGTCACCTCCTAAAGCGTCCCTAACTCTGACCCTGACTCCTAACCATATGAGCCAACCCAGATGGTAGGAGGGCTCATACTCAGTAACCTCGGGTCCCTACTAGCCCTCAGGATATCCCTGGACTAGGAGCAGGGTAAGACGACCTGTTCCTCCTAGACACGGACGAACAGGAGTCTAAACTGACCAAGCTGCAAGGAAAGGGAAACATATACAACATATGGATATGGCAGGTGAGTGAAACAACTTCCACACCTACCTGCCACAGACACAGTGACTGGAACCCATGCTCAAACGCTGATGTCCACACCAAACATAGAGGGAGACAGCACACACACATTAAACACACAGGAAACCAGATCCATAGCTGCAATAAGGTTAAACACCACACAAACATAAGCTTAACATCAATACATGTTTTATGACCACAAGGGTGGCCCTCACTGGACAGATGGTATAAGACCAGGAGGATGACTCCAGCATAAGGCATGGCTGGAGTACCCCTCAGCTACAGGGATCCAGCAGAAACTAAATAGCCCAAGTAGCCACACCCACAGACACAAAGTAGGAAAGGAGTTAACCCTTCCAACACCAGACAAGGTAAGTGTCACTTAAAGGGGACATGTACACATAACATGAATCCCGTGCTCACAAAACATAGACAGTGAACACAAACATACAAATGTTGCTAGAAGCAACCGCATGCATTGACAGCGAGCCGCCTAGCAACCAACTCAGGCTGCTACACTGCCAAACATAATTATGTTGCCAGCGACAACCACACATGAGACAAACATACAAACTGTCCTAACCTGCGGTAGGCAACAAGCAGACCACTGACAACTGCATGCGACACAAAGAGTCATGACCATAGGTCGTGACAATACCTTCCCTGCCCGTGTTTGCTAGACCATGTGTCTGTGGTCAGATGTATCTTGGCACCGACACTGTGTGCCAGAAATACATTCACTTGCCGCTGAACGTGGCCATATAGCTCTGGGATGCCCTTCTGCGAGAAATATTTCCTTCCTGGGACCTTCCATTGTGGTGTTCCAATGGCCACAAATTTTCAAAAGGCCTCCGAGTCCACAAGTTTATATGGCAGTAGTTGGCGGGCTATCAGTTCCGACAAGCCAGCGGTCAACCGTTGGGCAAGAGGATTATCCGATGCCATCATTTTTTTGTGGGCCACAGAAGCCTGCCTTTTTCCTGACAAACGTGAGGACGGCATGATGGAAGGTGGAGTGGAGGACAATTGTGAGGAGAGAGGAGAAGGAGAAGTAGAAGAGCCTGGATGGTGAGAGCCTGGAGTGTGGCTTTGTGGGTTCTGACAGCATTGTTCCCACTGGGCTCGGTGATGTGAGGCGGTCGTCCCTAGGTGGGTGTTGGGCTTATGGCGACTTATGGCGACTTATGCGTTGACTGTAAAGGCCGCAGATGGCAACACTATTGTCAGCAGCTGACACATTAAAAAAAGCCCACAGCGCGGAGCCTTGTGCCGGCTTCCTGGGAGCGCAAGATGCTCCTGATACATTAGCAGTCTGGTTTGTCCCTCCTGTGCAATGTAAGTTAGGCCTGCTTCTCCTCCCTATCTGCTGGTCCATCATTCCCTCTGAACTCCCCTCCTCTTCCTCTCTTGTGGGCACCCACGTTACGTCCATAGACACGTCATCATCGATGTCACCTTCCCCACCACTAACGTTAGAGATCTCGGAGTAGGCAGCAACAGCGGGGACCAACCTCCTTGGGCTGATCTGGGTACTGTCGTCAGACTACTGAGTGGTGGCCGTTGCTACCTCCTCTAACTGATCCGATGCCAAGAATGGCTGCGCATCGGAAATGTCTTGTGATGGATCGGAGAATAATTCCTGTTACTCAAGCAGAGGGTATATGGTGGTGGTGGTGTTGGTGGTGGTGTCTTTGGGGGTGCACACAGCAGAGAGTGAAGAGGGTGCAGATAGAGAGGATGAGGAGGGTACAGAAGCGGAAGGCTGAGTGAGGCACTCAACCCAGTCTGGTGCGTCCTTTGACGTAATTGAATGCACCTTCTGAAACTTTCCACTTTGGCTCCGGCCTGGTGCTCCTGCCCTACCCCTACCACCCCTGCGGAAGGGCCTTCGTCTTCCTCTGCCTGTCATTTTTTAAATGACCCGGTGACAAAAGTCTCTAGAGAAGCGCAGTGTATTTGTAAGAAAGTATATAATACCCTGCTTCAATATGTCGTTTTGGTGGCAACTGGTCTATAATCACACCAGTTTAAAAAAAAAAAATTGTTTAAATGTTATCACTGTGTGTAGCAGAGGTAACCCAGTGAAAGCGGCTAAATTTCATCAATAGTCTATTCTTAGACAACACCCTGCTTCAATATGTCGTTTTGGTAGCAACTGGTCTATAATCACACCAGTTTTAAAAAAAAAAAAACTTAAAATTTTTATCACTGTGTGTAGCAGAGGTAACGCAGTGAAAGAAGATACATTTCTTCAGTAGTATATTCTTAGATAACACCCTCTTCAATATGTTGTTTTGGGGGCCACTGGTCTTTCACACCAGTTATAAATATGTTTTCGTTTAAATTTTCTCACTGTGTGTAGCAGAGGTAACGCATTGAAAGCGGTTAAATTTCTGCAGCACCCAAATACACAATTTGAGTAGTATATTCTTAGATAACACCCGGCTTCAATATGTTGTTTTGGGGGCCACTGGTCTTTCACACCAGTTCTAATACTTTTTTCTAATTGCGTTTGTCACTCTTTGTAGTTGTAGTATCGCTGCAGAACCGATCACAAGTCACAATGCTGCACTATACAAATCCACTATAATATGCTTTCTATATTAGAAAGTATATTATAAGTGTATTACACCCCTATATACTGCACACCAATCAATAGCACACCTATACCAGTCCTTAAAAGGACTTTTTTGGACCTATTAGCTAGTGATTTGTGTCACTATTAACACTCTAACAGTCTGTTCCTGCTCCACACAGCAACCTCTCCCTACACTGACAAAAGACAGAATGAAAAATGGCAGCCAGATCAGGTTTATTTATAAGGTAGGGGGTATGTCCATGTGCTGAAACGTCTCAATTGGCTGTCCTGTACCACCTGATGGATGTGTCATGGGTCAAAGTTCTCACAATGTAAAAAAATATGGCGCCGGCGAATATCGCATATGTTCGCATGTTTGGCGAACCGCCAAATGTGTAAAGTTCGCCGCGAACCGACCGCCGGGCGAACCGCAAGGCCATCTCTACCTGCCACATAGCAAAAATGTGGATAGATTATGGGAGAATTTTTTTTTCTGTATTTTAAATTTGTTTACCATATCTGGGCCTGACAACCACACAAGGTATTGAAGCGCAGATCACACAATTTACGGATTACACCGTTGATAGCAAAAATGGGACAATTTTTTTTTTCTGTATTATAAATTTTTTCCCTATATCTGGGCCTGACAACCACACAAGGTATTGAAGCACAGATCACACAATTCACGGATTACACATGTCAGGATACTAGGCGAATACTGCTGGAATCCAATGGCAGGGACAAGGCCTGTACACAGGAAACACTGGAGTCTTGAATAGGAGGTTGCAGGACTGAAGTATGTAGCAGAGCCAAGCAAGCTGAGCCGTAACCGGTAGCAACGGTGCTGGACTGAAGGATGCAGCAGAGCCAGACAGGCGGAGCCGTTACTGGTAGCAATGGTGCAGGACTGAAGGATGCAGCAGAGTCAGACAGGCGGAGCCGTTACCGGTAGCAACGGTGCAGGACTGAAGGATGCAGCAGAGCCAGGCAGGCGGAGCCATTACTGGTAGCAACGGTGCAGGACTGAAGAATGCAGCAGAGCCGAGGTCAGACAAGCAATGGGTCAGGGCAGGTGGCACAGGTACGTAGTCAAACAATCCGAGTCGGCAACAAGAGGTAGCAGGATCTTCACAAAGTAGAAGGGTAAACCGCAAGTAGGAGGAACAAACCAGAGAGCTAGTTCCAAGCAAGATGACTGCACGAGCAGAAGCTAAACACAATACTCAAGCAATTAGTAACAGGCTTGAGAGGTTTAAATGTGAAACAGGAAGTAAGATGGCACCCAGCTGAGACACAATCTATCATCTTAACTGAGTGAGAACTTGAGGGCAAGACAATCTGAACTAAACAGACGTAGCAGGATGATTCCTGACATTACTCCCACCTCAACAGCGGCCTCTAGACGAGACCTGACTTGGTCTCCCAGGATGTCTTTGATGAAACTGTTTGATCAGTCGGGGAGCATTAATATTTTCCACCGGTTCCCAAGAATTCTCTTCAGACCCATAACCCTGCCACTTAATGAGGTATTGTAGATGGTTCCGGAAAATTCTAGAGTCCAGGATTTTCTCTATAACAAATTGTTCTTGCCCATCTATCTCCACAGCATCGGGACGAGGACAGATACGTTCCGGAAAAGGATTGGGTATGGCAGGCTTAAGTAGGGACACATGAAAAACAGGATGAATCTTCATAGATCGTGGAAGCTTGAGCCGAACAACTACTGGACTAATTATCCCGATGATCTTATAAGGCCCAATAAATTTCTGTCCAAGTTTTGGTGAAGGAACATTAAGTTTCAAATTCCTAGTGGAAAGCCATACTTTATCGCCTATTTTAAACATTGGTGCTGGTCTACGAAATTTATCTGCCGCCTTCTTGAAATTTTTTTTGAGCCCTCTCTAATGCTCCTTTTAGTAGCTCTAAATTTTGCTGTAATGCAGAGATCCTTTCCGCGACTGCTGGAATAGGTGAAACAGCGGGGAATTTGGGAAGAATATTTGGATGATACCCTAAATTTGCAAAGAAAGGAGTTTGCTTGGTGGAAGCATTTTGGGAGTTATTGTAAGAGAACTCAGCCACAGGAAGCAGATCGACCCAATCATCTTGTAAATGGCAGATATAGCATTGAAGATGCAGATATACCATGACCTGGATAAATGAGAACCTTCACAGACATCGAAGATACTGTTCCAGAGTCTGATTTGTGCGTTCAGTTTGTCCATTAGATTGTGGGTGAAAGGCGATTGATAGATTAATATCAATCTCAAGTGCTGTGCAAAAACGACGCCAAAATTTTTATGTAAACTGCACCCCACGATCCGAGATTACTTTATCAAGGACTCCATGAAAACGAAACACATTCTGAACTACAAGGTCAGCAGTATCTTTAGCAGAGGGTAGGCCGGTACATGGAATGAAATGTGCAGCCTTGGTGAGCCGGTCAACTACTACCAAAATTGTGTTTTTTCCTTTAGAGGTAGGTAGATCTATGATAAAGTCCATGGAAATAGAACCCCAGGGACGAGAGGGGACCGACAAAGGCTGTAATTAACCCATGGGTGAAGAACGTGGAGTCTTACATCTAGCACAAACGTCACATGACATGACATATTTCTTTACATCCTGTTGATAACTGGGCCACCAAAAGAAACGGGATAAAAATTCCTGTGTCTTCTGCACTCCTTTGTGACCCGCAATCTTAGAATCATGGACTAATTTTAGAATTTTCAGTCTTATTGTTTTGGGTATATATAGCTGCTGCCCATAGGTCCACACCTTGTTCTTAAGCACCAAATGCACATCATCAGGTGGTCGAGACAGCAAGGATTCGGTGTCATAGGCCTCTTTTATCTCTTCAAGCAAGTCCTTATTATGGATTACTCCTAAAAAATTTGACTTAGGAACAATGGTTTTGGGCGGAATGGTAGAAGTGGAACCATTGGAAAAGATTCTAGATAGGGCATCTGCCTTGCCGTTACGCGAACCAGGCCTGTATGAGATTATAAATTGAATTGATTGAGGAAGAGACTCCAATGAGCTTGGCGAGGGGATAGACATTTGGCAGATCTAACGAATTCCAAATTACGGTGATCAGTCAGAACTATTATTTGCTGTGAGGTTCCTTGAAGATGATGTCTCCATTCCTTAATAGCTGCAATGATAGCTAACAGTTCTTTATTCCCCACATCATAATTCTTCTCAGCAGGGGATAAACATTGGGAGAAAAAAGAACACAGATGCAATAAACCCTTCTCTCAGGTTCTTTGAGACAGAATAGCCCCTATAGCACAGTCTGAAGCATCTACTTCCACAATGAAGGCGAGTTCTGGGTCGGGATGAATTAATATAGGGGCTGTAGTGAACTTGGATTTTAGGAGACAAAAGGATTCCTGTGCTTTGGGAGACCAGACAAAAGCATTTTTTTTCTTAGTCAACTGTGTAACAGGAGTAATTATTCCTGAGAAATTTTTACTGAAGCGTCTATAAAAATTGGCAAATCCTATGAAACGTTGAACATCTTTTATGCTCCTTGGGGTAGGCCAGTCTACTATTGCTTTAATTTTGCTAGAGTCCATGTGTAGACCATGAGGTGAAATTATATAGCCAAGGAATTGGATCTCAGTCTGGTGAAATTCACATTTTTCAATCTTAATGTAAAGTTGATTCTTCCTTAGACGTTCCAGAATAAGTCTCACGTGTCTCTGATGTTCTTCCATAGAGTTAGAGAAGATCAAGATATCGTCCAAATAGATGACTACAAACTGGTCCAGAAAATCTCTGAAGATATCATTGACAAGATGTTGAAAAGTGGCTGGGGCATTGCAAAGACCAAAAGGCATAACGAGATATTCGAAATGTCCATATCGTGACCTAAAAGCTGTCTTCCATTCGTCTCCAGATCTCATACGGACAAGGTTATAGGCGTCTCGAAGGTCTAACTTGGTAAAAAATTTTGCATGTCGCACTCTCTCCAAAAGCTCAGGGATCAATGGTAAAGGATAACGATTTTTTATTGGTCTTAGAGAACCGTCCTTCTTAACAAAGAATATGGGAGCCCCGGCCGGTGAGGAAGATGGGCGGATAAACCCCTTAGCCCGATTTTCTTCTATGTAGTCCTTGAGGGCTTTTAGTTCAGGGCCGGCTAAAGGGTAGATGTTTCCAAAAGGTATAGGTGCACCAGGAAGTAATTCTATAGGACAATCGTAGGGTCGGTGTGGGGGAAGCTTGTTCGCATTTTGTTTATCGCAAACGTCCGCAAATTCCTTATATGCAGAGGGTAACTCTACTGCCTTGTTATCTTGAGCCGGATTTTCCGAGCCTTGTTCAGACTGAGCTGTCACAAGAACATCCTTGGCTGGAAAGCTTATTTCTTTGGTCTCCCAATTGATAACAGGGTTCTGTGCTTGCAACCAGGGTAGGCCAAGAATAACAGGGAAATGTGGAGAAGAGATCAATAGAAACGATAGGACTTCATGGTGATGAGGTGTTATAATGATTTCAAGTGGTTCCGTCTCTTGATCCACTGACCCTGAGCTCAGTGGGGATCCATCTACGATCTCCATTACAACAGGTGAGAGTTTTTTTCTGAAATTTAACCCCATGCCTTTGTGCAAAAGAAAGGTCCATGAAATTGCCACTAGCCCTAGCAGAGGTGGATATCCACTGATAGTTAATCAAGAATTTAATGGGAAGGAAGCAATGGTAGTCTTTATTCTCTTTCTTAATATGAGGGGCCACAGATGAAATGGAATGGATGATTGCTTTCTCAGATAATTCTGTTTCCGAAGCAATTGATTCTCCATCTGAAAAGTCTGGATCTGTAATAGCTGCCACCAACTCCGCGGACGGCTAGTTGAGACAGGAAAAGATGGAAACTGCTTAGTATCATAATTCAAGGTAGCCCATTTCTCTTGTCGTCATTCAGACAGTCGGGTATCGATTCGAATACAGTGGTTAATAAAAGCATCCAAACCCAAAGGGGTCTCTACACGAGCAAGTTCATCTTTTAATGCGCTGCATAGTCCTTTCCTAAAAAAAGACATTTTCACTGCGTCGTTCCAATCGGTGTCGACAGCCCACCTCTTGAACTCCATTGCATACTCTGTGACAGGGCGTCTGCCCTGGCGCAATGCTAGTAATGCTGCTTCAGCTGTAGCACCTCGATTGGGATCATCAAACATTTGACTCATGGCATCTATAAAGTCCTCTAAGTGATTTAGCCGGGCATCTTGAGTCTCAATCAATGGACTAGCCTAGGCAATGGCTTTATATGTCAGCAGCATAATAATACATAATACTTTAGATCTATCAGTAGGAAACTGAGTTGAATTTGCATCAAAATATAGCCTACATTGATTAAGGAACCCCCAGAACTTGTCGCGGTCTCCGCCAAATCTGAATGGTGGTAATTTAGTCATTGCAGGCACTATAGCAGGTGGTACAGAAACTTGATTCTCCAAGTGGACTATCGGATAATGGTCGCATAATGTCTGCACTGTACCACGTAGCTCATGAATCGTTTGTCCATAAATTTGGATGTTGTGGGAAGTCTGTCCTTCAAAGGCATCATATTTATTTTTTAAAGTCTGCATCTCGGTGCGCATATTAGCCATAGCAGCCTGCAGTTGTTTAATGCGAACCTCTGAACTCCCAGTCCCGGCGGATTCCATTTTTGCCTTGACTATTCTGTCACTATACTAGTGGAATACTGCTGGAATCCAATGGCAGGGACAAGGCCTGTACACAGAAAACACTGGAGTCTTGAATAGGAGGTTGCAGGACTGAAGTATGTAGCAGAGCCAAGCAAGCGGAGCCGTAACCTTGTAGCAACGGTGCAGGACTGAAGGATGCAGCAGAGCCAGACAGGCGGGGCCATTACCGGTAGCAACGGTGCAGGACTGAAGGATGCAGCAGAGCCAGGCAGGTGGAGCCGTTACCGGTAGCAATGGTGCAGGACTGAAGAATGCAGCAGACCTGAGGTCAGATGAGCAATGGGTCAGGGCAGGTGGCACAGGAACGTAGTCAAACAATCCGGGTCGGCAACAAGAGGTAGCAGGATCTTCACAAAGTAGCAGGGTAAACCGCAAGTAGGAGGAACAAACCAGAGAGCTAGTTCCAAGCACGAGCAGAAGCTAAACACAATACTCAAGCAATTAGTAACAGGCTTGAGAGGTTTAAATGTGAAACAGGAAGTAAGATGGCACCCAGCTGAGACACAATCCACCATCTTAACTGAGGGTGAACTTGAGGGTAAGACAATCTGAACTAAACAGACGTAGCAGGATGATTCCTGACAACACCATTGACAGCAAAAATGTGGATAGATTATGGAAAAAAAATTGTGTTTTCTGTATTATAATTTTTTCCCTATATCTGGGCCTGACAACCACACAAGGTATTAAAGCGCAGATCACACAATTCACGGATTACACCGTTGACAGCAAAAATGTGGATTATGGGAAAAAAAAAATTCACTAATATTCTTCCTATCTCTGCCCCTTACACACAGAAGGTATTGCTGCACAGATGTTACAAGTCACTGCAGACACCTTCTATATAGCAAAAGAATCGCTATTTCGCAAAGTATAAAAAAAAATGGAGTACTACTTTGCACAATTAAATTGCTGCCACCACACCCAATAGTCCTTAAAAGGACTTTAGGGTCTTTGTAACGTTATTCACTGGAATATATTGTGATCACAATCTCCCTACACTATCTGTCCCTTCCTAAGCGCAGCTCTCCCTAACTCGCAATGAGCCGAACCCGCTTCATCGGGTGCCATATAGCACCCGATGACGTGTTTCGGCCAGCTAATCACTGTAATGCCAGTAGAAAACATGGCTACTGGCATTACAGTGATGGCAGTACTTACCTGCACGTTTATTGGCTGCTTAGAAGCCGTGAAACGTGTGGAGAGGAGACTCGAGCATGGCGCTCAGGCACATGTGGTACTCGGCCGAGTACCGCCATGTGCCGAGCATAGCGATGCTTGAGCCGAACAGGTATTCGGCCGAGCATGCTCGCTCAGCACTAGTTGTCTCTGGTCCTGTAAAGGGGGAATATTAATCACCAATATTTATGCAAATATCGATAATTAATATTCATAAATGGGAGGAGCCATCTAGTGATGACTCCGCCCATTTATGCCTTTATATAATAATACAATACCTTTGCTATACTTTACACTGATCGCTACGCTAGCTGCATGCGCCTTACTGAACTAACTATCGCCAATAAATACACACTACACAAAGGGTACAAATATAATGGTATTTATTACAACCTGATACACTACGCACGCAATACACTAACAATACAGCACTACAATATACAATCCTAAACTACACTACACATTCCCAATTCCACCCATAAACTAACTAGACAATTCACACATACAAGTATATTAACAATCCACCCCACCTGACTATTCACTGTCCCTACGGGGTACGACGAAGGGTTAACAATGGGGATATTATCAGAACTGTACAGCAATTCAAGGGTAAATACCCTGCAAGTGTACAGTGAGGGGGGGGGGGGGTGTGGCAGGGTTTGAGCAGGGGTTACCACCAGGGGTTAATCAGGGTAGGGAAAGGGTTACACGGTGGCACTACAGGAGTGTATGTAGTCCACAGACACTAATACAGTAATAGGGGTGAGATACAGTGGGGGTCATCAGGGGGGTGTAACTGAACCACAAATACAATCAGGGGAACCAGTGGCACAGGATCAGGGGTACAAACAAGGATACAATAAGGCAAGGGTTTGGGGGATCAGGGTGTCCAGTAACACGGCAAGGGTAAATCAGGGCCCAGGGTACACATCAGGGGCAAGGGTTATAAGGCAGGGCCCAAGGTGCACATCAGGGACACAAATATAGGGGTTACAGGACCAGTGGTGTGGGTTAACCAGGGGAGAGATATAGCGGTCGGGGGTCAGGGGATATACTTAATCCTTCCAGCGTTAGTAGGCCTCTTCCAGGCGGTCATAATGGAGCTGCACTCTCCCATGTGTCTAGTCTGGTTGCAAGAGAGGGCACCTCTGTCCGGTTTGGGGTTTTATAGCCCAAAAGCAACCCCCTCCTCCTTCCTCAGGCATGTGACATCATAGTGTGCCTTAGTCCCCCCTCCTAGTCCCAAAAATGCTGGGAGTAATGGGCATGGCCATGGGGCAGAGGTGTGGAAAACAGGTTATGATGTCTCTGGTTAGAAGGTCCTCTCACGAATGGTGCCAGAGAGTCTGATTGTAAGGGGCCTGAACAAAAGGGGACTAGATGCTAATCAGCTGTTATCCTACAGGCTATCAGCACAAGTTTTTCTCTAAACAACTCTGTTGATAACAGTTGGAATTGCATATATGCATATATATATCCACAGATGCTTGGGGCACATCTATCAACACATACAAAACCGGGGGTATGAATGGGCAGCAATAAGCCCACATACATACTGTCATGCTGACATAAGTGTATATACATAGACACGTGTGCAAATACAAACACACATATCTATATATACACACACCCTCGCATATATCTGGGCCATCACATACAGGGGACATGCATATGTCCCCACTTGCCATACAGGGCCAATATATACACGGTCATACAGGAAATATATACTAACTATAAGGGGACACATATAAGGGGGCACATATATATATTAATATAAGGGGGATTATAAGGGGGCACAGCTTCCAGGGACCACATATTTTTCACAGGGGCCACCATGAGCCCCTGGGGATCACCATGGGCAGACGTGCGCAGATGCTGGGCACATTTGCGCACATCGTCCCATGATGCTGTGGTTGAAGTATGCACATATATACCATACATGCCTGCACGTGTTTGCAGGCATGCATGGATATATATGCATACGTCTCAACCGTTCCTCAACAGGTCCTAAACTTATTCCAGGGCCTTATAGGGAAATCAGGGCCTAGGTATCCTGCATATGAATATTCCTACCTTCAAGGTCTATTCATATTGATAGGTAGTCAGGATCTGGATTAGGGTTGTCTAGAAGGTGACCTGTTTCTTCCATAGTTTCCTGACCCAGTTACTGTTCCCCTTCCCTCCTGTGTTCAGTGTGGAGTTTCCCCCCCACACTGATCGTGACATTATCTACCGCCCTTAAAAACCGCCATTTCGTTCAGGTAAGTGCAGCTATGGATCCTTTGTTTGCACTGGTCGAACATCTGCAGGGACTGTCATTGGAGGTAGCTGACCTCTGCGCGACAGTCTTAGGAATTCAGAGACCACAGGCGGCTGGTTCCGATGGTGGGTACCAGGCCTGCCTTGAACCTAAGGTTGCCCTCCCGGACAGATTTCTGGGGGTAGTAACAATTTAATTCAGTTCAGGGAATCGTGTAAGTTGTACTTTAAGCTGCATCCATACTCTTCTGGGGAGTGTCAACGTGTGGATATGATCATTTCTTTGCTTAAGGATGATGCACAGTCTTGGGCTTTTTCTCTGCTGACCGCATCACTGTCTCTACAGTCGGTAGATAAATTTTTTAGAGCCTTGGATCTTATTTATGATGATCAGATCTATCAGGCTGAGACCAAGTTACGTGGTTTACGGCAGGGAGAACGCTCCGCGGAAATCTATTGCTCTGAATTTAGGAGATGGGCTACGAATACGGAGTGGAATGATCCTGCTCTCCGTAGCCAGTTCTGTCTGGGTCTATCTGAGAGGCTGCAGGGTGCGTTGGCCTTTCATGAAAAACCAGAGTCATTGGAAGCAGCTATGTGCCTTGCAGTACGTCTGGATAGACACCTGAGGGGGAGATCTAAGGGTCCTCACCCTCAGAACGCACTGTCAAATAAGGTGTCGGCTTCCATTGACACTTATGGTAAAGAGACACCTGTAGTTACACCTTGTGAAGAGCCTATGCAGTTGGGGGGAACTACTCCTGGGACTGCTGGTAAGAGCTCTGGTCATATGAAGGGAGTCTGTTTTTGTTGTGGAAAAAAGGGACATTTTGTAAACATTTGTCCATACATTCGGCATCAAGGTGTAAACAAAAGAAAAATGCTTAATCCCCAAATTACTATTGGTGGTGTGGGTGGGGAGCAAGAAAACGTACTTTTGTCATTTACTGGTAGTACATGATTTCTCCTGTCTGCCGAGGTGGCGCTAGCATTCAAAACTGTGGAAATTGAGGTATTTATCAACAGTGGGGCTGGGGTTAACCTGATTGATGGACAGTTAGTTCGTATTTATGGGTTGACTACAAGTGCACTAGAAAAAAGCATTTCTGTCTTTGCAATTGATTCTGCACCTCTTACTCAAAAATGCCTGTCACAGGTGGTAAATGACATCCATTTGAGAGTGTGTGATTTTCATCAGGAATCTACGTCATGTTATGTGTTGGAGGGTCTGCCTGCTCAGATGGTTTTGGGTTTGCCATGTTTAAGCAAACATAACCCTACCATCAACTGGCAAGAGAGACAGATTCTTGATTGGAGTGATTTTTGCATGGACTGGGATTGACCCGAAAATCTGAAAGCACTTATGCAGTTATTGGGATTCACCAACTACTACCGTAAATTCATCTTGAACTATTCAACTGTGGTTAAACCTTTAACAGAAATGACTAAGAAGGGGGTCGATTTCTCAGTTTGGTCTGAGGCGGCATTACAAGCCTTATCTGCTGCGAAGGAATGTTTTGCTTCAGCCCCTATTCTGGTGCAACCGGACGTGTCTCAGCCATTCATTGTAGAGGTGGACGCATCCGAGGTAGGGGTGGGAGCAGTTTTGTCGCAAAGGTCCTTCATCTAGAAAATGGTGCACATGTGCTTTTTTCTCTAAAAAACTCTCGACTGCTGAAAGAAATTATGACGTGAGTAATAGGGAATTGCTGGCCATTAAGTTGGCTTTTGAAGAATGGCGCCATTGGTTGGAAGGAGCAATTCATCCTATTACGTTAATTACTGATCACAAAAATCTGGCGTATTTTGAATCGGCTAAACGACTGAATCCAAGGCAGGCCAGATGGTCGCTGTTTTTCGACAGATTTAACTTCATTGTCACCTACCGCCCTGGTGTTAAGAACATCAAGGCGGATGCTTTGTCGCGCAGCTTTCCTGGGGGATGGGGGGATGATTCTAAAGATCCTAGTCCTATTTTGTCTGAAGGGGTAGTCATATCTGCCCTATATCTTGATCTTGAGGCTAAGGTGTTGGAGGCTCAAAAGGATGCACTGGACTCTTGTCCTCCAGGGAAATTGTTTGTTCCTTCAGTGTTACGTCACAAAGTATTTGAGGAACATCACTGTACTGTCTTGGCTTGACACCTTGGGAGTAGATCCACTGTCGATCTCATCTCACACAGATTTTGGTGGCCGGGGCTGCGTAAGTGTGTTGAGGACTATATGTCAGTCTGTTGTACCTTTGCTCGTGCTAAGGTGACACATACTCGGCCTTCTGGATCTCGTCTTCCGTTACCCATCCCGTCCAGACCTTGGACACATTTGTCCATGGACTTTATCATGGATTTACCGAATTATTCGGGAAAAACCATGATCCTGGTGGTAGTGGTCCTCAGTTTAGCAAAATGGCGCATTTTATAGCATTGGCTGCTCTACCTAATGCCAAAACTCTTGCACAGGTGTTTGTCGATAACATTGTGAAACTACATGGCATTCCCTCTAATGTGGTGTCTGAATGGGGGACTCAGTTTGTTTCCAGATTCTGGAAAGCATTTTGTACTCAACTGGGGGTACTATTGTCCTTTTATTCGGCTTTTCATCCTCAGTCGAACCAACTCAGAGCGCACCAATCAGAATCTGGAGACCTACTTGAGATGTTTTGTTTCGGAGAACCAGGAGGAGTGGTCTTCATTCTTGTCATTAGCCGAGTTTGCCATTAATAACTGTAGACAGGAGTCCACTGATATATCGCCGTTTTTTGGGGCATATAGATTACATCCGAAGTTTGGCACATTTTCTGGTTCTCAAACTTCCGGTATTCCTGAGGAGTAACGATTTTCCTCTTCTTTGTCTTCGATTTGGCGGAAAATGTAAAATAACCTGAAAAAGATGGGCGACAGGTATAAGCGTATGGCTGACAGGAGACGTATGAATGGTCCGGACCTGAGAGTGGGTGATTCTGTGTGGCTGTGCAAAAGAAACATTAAGCTTAAGGTGACTTCTTGGAAGTTGGGCCCAAGATTTATTGGTCCATATATGATCACTGCCATTGTAAACCCTGTAGTCTTCCGTCTTGAACTTCCTCAGGCTTTTAAAATTCATAACGTATTTCGTAAGCCGTTGTTGAAGAAATGTGTCGAACCTGTGGAGCCATCCTCCTTGCCTCCTGCTCCTGTCATGGTGGATAGTAATTTAGAATTTCAAATCAGCAGGATTGTGGACTCCCGAGTTCTCCGTAGATCCCTCCAGTATCTCGTCCACTGGAAGGGTTACGGACCAGAGGAGAGGATGTGGGTTCCAATGGCCGATGTTAATGCAAATCATCTGGTAAAGGCCTTTCACAGAGCCCATCCTGATAAGGTCGGTCCTGGGTGCCCGGAGGTTACCCGTAGAAGGGGGGTACTGTCACGGTCCCTCAGGTGACTGGTGTCAGGAGATCAGAGAGACTGGCTGAGCGTCGAGGAATCTAACAGCCTCCTTGATTTCTCTTTATTCAGTGTTCATAGGGTTAACGACCACTTCCCTTTTCTCAGCTGTTGCTCAGTAGTCATCACTTCTACCCTTTATAGTCTGACCCCACCCTTCTGACTATGCGGTAGATAGCCTCATTTGGGTTTGGCTGAGCTGGTGTGAGGTCGTCTCTGGTGTTTCTGTTCTTCCATCTCTATAGAAGTGTCACTTTTGTTTGTATTTATTTTATTTCTGTTGTTGTATCTGGGCCTTAGACAGAGACTTACATTCGTCCATCTGGGGAGGAATGGATTGTCTCTTGTCCTAAACTTATTCTAGGGCCTTATAGGGAAATCAGAGCCTAGGTATACTGCATATGAATATTCCTACCTTCAAGGTCTATTCATATTAATAGTTAGTCAGGGCCTGGATTAGAGTTGTCTTTGAAGTGACCTGTTTCTTCCCTAGTTTCCAGGCCCAGTTACTGTTCCCCTTCCCTCCTGTGTTTAGTGTGGAGTTTTTCCCCCCACACTGATCGTGACAACATCCCTTCTTTGCACGGTCCCAGCTTTTAACTGCCCGGCCTCAAACTACAGCGATGCCTCAGACTGAAAATAACTGCAGGCACCTGTTGGAATTTTGGTGCGATGTCTAAAAGTTTAAAGATACACAAAATTTATCATCCAGCATCATCTGCGGTGGCTGATCTGGTGCATGTGTAACCCCTTAAGGCCCGGAGGTTTATTTTTATTTTTTTGTGTTTTCGTTTTGCGCTCCCTGGCTTCCCAGAGCCATAACTTTTTTATTTGTCTGTTCACATAGCCATATGAGGGTTTGTTTTTTGCGGGACAAGTTTTACTTTCCAATGCCACCATCTAATATTGTATTGCATATCATGTAGTGGGAAGCGGGAATAAATTCCAAATGGGGTAAAATTGCAAAAAAAAAGCAATTCCCCCCCCCCCCCAGTTTTACAGGTTTTGTATTTACCATGTTTGATGTGCGATAAAACTGACTGGTTACTTTTATTCTACAGGTCAGTACGAATCTGTCGATACCTTATATGTATAGTTTTTCTTGTGATAGTGATAAATAAATAAAAAAGTGGGAAAAAATATCTTTTTTCGCCATATTTTGATCCCTATAACTTTTTTGTAATTATGTTTACAGCGCTGTATGGAGGCTCATTTTTTGTGGGGTGATCTGAACTTTTCACTGATACCATTCTGGTGTGTGTATGACTTTTTGATCACTTTTTATTTAATGTTTTGTAGAAAATGAAGCAACCAAAAAAGGCGAATCGGCCATTTGGACGCTTTTTTCCGTTTTGCTGTTTGTCGTATAAGGAATAAGTTTTTATATTTTTATACTATGGGTGTTTTCGCACATTGCGACACCCATGATGTGTACTTTGTAAATTTTTTTAGTTCTAGTTTTATTTTGATTTTGGGAAAAGGGGGGTGATTTGAATTTGGATGTTTTTTTTTTAACTTTTTTTTTTACACTTTTTTATAGTTCCCATAGGGAACTATAACATGCAATCATCTGATTGCTATTATCATAGACTCCAATGCACTAGCATTGGAATCTATGATGATTTTACTAGTTTCCTATGGAGCCCTATTACAGGCAAGGGCTCCATAGGAAATACTATGCAGCAGCCTCCTGTCATTCATAAAGACAGGGGCTGCTGCATACATGCTCCGCCTCCTCTGATCGTCACATGAGGGAGCCGGACCACAACCCAAAGTGCGCACTTTCAGTTTCAGCGCACTCAGATGTTGTGGTCTGGATTGAGCACGACAACTGATGGGTTAAATGTCTGTGATTGGCATTACTGCCGGTTGCGGACATGAGCCGCGAGTGTCTGCTAAAAGAAGCAGGCGGCCACCCACGGCTATGGCGCCTGCAGCGGGCAGGAGTAGGCGACATCTTTAAACACCCGCCCAGCGCCCGTACATGTACGGCGCTGGGCGTGAAAGGGATAAAGGGGTAATGTATTGGAGTGACTGTCATGGGTTGTGCTTGTTTTTTGTGACAAATTTACTACATTTCTTAGGCCCCTTTCACACGAGCGAGAATTCAGCGCAGGTGCAATGCGTGATGCGAACACATTGCGCCCGCACGGAATCTGGACTCATTCATTTCAATGGGTCTTTGTACATGAGCGGTGGTTTTCATGCATCAATTTTGCGTTGCGTGAAAATCGCAGTATCTTCAATATTCTGCGATTTTCACACAACACTGGCCCCATAGAAGTGATTTTCACGGATGGTTGCTAAGAGATGTTGTTTGTTGTTCGTGTTTACAGAGTAACATAGTATGCAAGACATATTTATGGATCCTGTGTATAGTAAGTATAAGAAATTCTAGAAGTGGACCATCCACTTTATCACCTAATTCACTTTACGTTTCTTATTAAATACAAAAGAAAACGGAGAAAAAATAATTCACTTTAGGTTTCTTATAAAATACAAAAGAAAAGTAAAAATAATAATTCACTTTACATTTCTGACTAAATGCCGAAGAAAAAATAAGAATGAATTGCACAGAATTTTAAGAAAAATAAATAAATTAAAATTGCTCTTGAATGTGACTATTCCAAATCTTGCACTTATATAATTAGACTTTAGACTGAAAAATCCATAGCTATTTCATGCAACAAATTTAACAAAAGGCTTAAGACCCCTTGCAGATGAGCGTGTCCGGATTATGTCCGGATGCGTTGCGGATGCATTCAGTGAAAACTGCGTGATTTCTCAAACAAAGTCATTCAGTTTTGTTTGCAATCGCTTTCAGTTTGCAATTTACTGCGTTTTGCATGAACGCGATAAAAAACTGTTTACAAACAACATCTCTTACATAAAAAAAGGCAAGGTCAGTGAATCTGGTGCTAATACAGGTCAAAAAAAAATGTATATCACACAAGAAGCACAGCAATAAAGAACAGCAGGAAAAGTCAATTGTACTTATTACAAAGGTTCCTCAGTTTTTACACCACCAGGGGACTGGAGTAACTTGCAACTTTTTTTTTCTAAAGTCAGATGACAAATCAGAATAAAAAAGTAAACCACCCACAAAACATCCACCGCTTAATAAATGTAAACTGCTGAGCAAGGCTCACCCCACACTAAAATGGTGCAAATATGTCATAAATTTGGTGCAAATGCCTACTCCGCTGACAAAGCTGGCAAAAATGCTCCACTTTTGTGGTGCAGTGCATTTGATATATTTCCCCCTAAGTTTACACGCTCTACATTTTAGACAGTATTAGGCCTCCTGCACACGAACGTGTGCTTCCCGTTGACGTATTGCGGACCGCATTTGCGGATCCGCAATACACAGGTGCCATTCCGTGGGCATTCCGCATCACGGATGCGGACCCATTCACTTGAATGGGTCCGCAAATCCGGAGATGCGGAATGGAACGGAACGGAAGCACGGAACGGAACCTTACGGAAGCACTATGGAGTGCTTCCGTGGGGTTTCGTCCCGTACTTCCGTTCCGCAAAAAGATAGAACATGTCCTATCTTTTTGCGGAACGGCCGGATCAGTGGGTCAGTGGGTCAGTGATCCGCTGTGGCTGTCCCACGGACTGTGTTCGTGCATTGCGGCCCGCATTTTGCGGCCCGCAGCACGACCACGGGGCGCACACGTTCGTGTGCAGAGGGCCTTAGTGCTTTATAACTGCCCAATTATCTTTACCTCGGTTGCTCTACATCAGTATCCACTAGATACCAGTTGATTCACAACTTTCTCAACTTGGTAGAGATCTGCTGAAAATCCTGAACCAAACGAAATAATTTTTAAATTGCCATCTTAATCTACCATCATCTCATGTGTATTATGAAGCTGTGCATTCACCTGATTTTAAAACTTTTATCTATTTTTTTAATACTGTTGTAAAAAAAGGAAAATGTGCTATTTAATTTTCTTTTGTTGTGACATGAAAAATTATTCTTAAGAAATTAGTTAATTATGTTAAAGCATAATTAATAAATGTCTACAATATTCCCTGCATTCCATGCATAGTTACATTGAAGGGATGCAATTATACCTTTCAGTTACAACACGAAGAAAATTAATATGTTCTAATTGCTTGATGAAGTTTACATGCTGGAAATTAAGAAACTGATTCAAGCAGGAAAAGACACTTGCTGCTATTGACATAGCTGTGACAAGGAAAATGACAGTGTGTGTCGTTACTGTACTGGCGAAAAACACTGCAGTAATTGCAATGGAGTTAATCTGCTTTGTATTGAGGAATCATGAGGAATATTATTTAATATACATTTTTATTTTCCAACTTTAAGTAAAGTGTTTTAAGCATAATTGATTATATCTAAGAAAACTATATTTTTATGTACTTGTCATACCATTTTCCAGGGTTTTAGATAACGTTTTGGAAGCCAAAATCAGGAGTGATTTAAAAAAAGAGCAGAAGTCGTAACTATTCTTGTTACATTGTCTCTGTTTATGATACACTTGTGATTTTGACTTCCAAAACTGCATCAAGAAACCTTCTTGAAGTTTTCTTGGTTTAAAGAAATAGATTTATATGATCACAAAGTGAAAACTTTGTAAAAAACCTATTGTCCTGCTAAATTACTTCAGTGCTCCTTTCTGCTACGCCCCAGTCTTTTCTGTTAAAGAGGCTATCCTGCAAAAACTATTTATCCCCTGCCCACAGAATATGTAGGTTATAAATAACAGATCACCTAAGGTTCAACTCCGAGGTTTCTCTCGATCCTGAGAACAAAGTGTCCTTAAGTCCCCTCTCTGAATGGAGGGGTAATGTACATGTCAGTGCACTGCTCTATTCACTTCTATAGGGCTAATGTAGACAATGCTCCTTAAAGGGGTTGTCCGGGTTCAGAGCTGAACCCGGACATATGCCCATCTTCACTCAGACAGCCCCACTGACATGAGCATCAAAGCATTTCATGTTCCGATGCTCTCCCTTGCCCTGCGCTGCATCGTGCAGGGCAAGGGTTGTTTTGTTTATATTTTTACACTGCTAGGCTGTTTTACAGGCTAGGGCAGCGGTAATGCCCTTCCATTAGTGTCAGTGAGGTTACTGGGCTCACTGCTAGGTGGAAACCTCCACCTAACACAGACCGGGTATGTCAACGAACTTGCAGAAAAAGCCCTTGGCCTGTGCGGTTCAGTGCAGGGCAAGGGAGAGAATTGAAGCATGAAATGCTCCGATGCTCCGCTCAGGGGGGCTGCCTAGGTGAAGAAGGGCTCTGAATTCAGACAACTGTAATGTCCCAGAGTGCCATTGCCACTTCTTTTTGGCACCTTGCTACTTTCTCCTATATGCTCATTTATATTACCTAATGTACCTCTTGGCATCTCCTAATAATGTGCATATTGATTCATGTAACTGGTTACGTTCATGTAATTGCCTGGTCTACCAGCAGATGGTGGCAGCATTGGCAGAGATAGTTTCCCTGGAGAGGAACCTTCTAGTTCCTTCCAGCCCTCTCTAGTGAGTAAGTCAGTCTACCCTACCCCCTCCTGGGGAGAGGTTGTGTGAGGAGTTAGTCTAACTTAACCCCTGCTAGGGGAAGGCAGCAGGCCTGGTCCTGTCTGGACAGGTTTTGTTAGTCCTACGCCAGTCTTATCACTGGAGGTTGTGCACACCCAAGCATAAGTGAGCAGCAGAAGATGAAAGTTCCTATTTAATCCAGCTAGCATAGCAGAGCTGAGATTGTTGCAGAGAAGTATTTGCACAACACAGGGACCCAACCCTATCCCGAGCCTGGGAAAATGTATTAATAATATATGGGGAACCACAACAACCGGGGGCAGAGTCAGTGTTTCCCCATTTTGTGGTTGATCAAGATATGTTGTATCGGGTAAACCAGCTGCGAGGTGATGCCCCAGGCTTATCGCAAACTCGTGCTAGAGTTAGCCCACCAGCATCTTCTCGGGGGTCATCTTGGAATGCAGAAAACACAGGACCGGATACTACAACGGTTTTACTGGAAGTAGAAGTAGAAGAATATTGTAAGTCTTGCCCAACCTGCCAGATAACGAGCCCCCAGCCACATTTCCGTAGTCCCTTGGTACCCATCCCGATTATCAAGATCCCATTCGAGCAAATCGCTATGGATCTCTAAGGCATGGTACTGAAGTCCGCTAGAGGGCACCAACACATCTTGGTCATCCTCGACTACGCCACTCGGTACCCGGAGGCAGTGCCACTGTGTCATACATCAGCCAAACTCATAGCTAAGGAGTTAATGGAGATGTTTTCTCGAGTGGGTCTGCCGAAGGAGTTTCTGACTGACCAAGGGACCCCGTTTATGTCCAAGGTCATGAGGGAACTCTGCAAGTTGCTCCACATAAAACAGCTACGGACGTCAGTGTATCAGCCGCAAACGGATGGCCTGGTAGAGAGGTTTAATCAAACATTAAAAAATATGCTAAAAAAAGAGTGGTCTCTAAGGATGGGAGGGACTGGGACCTTCTTCTGCCCTATCTCATGTTCACAGTGCGAGAGGTGCCCCAGGCCTCTACTGGGTTCTCACCCTTCAAACTGCTATATGGCAGACACCCTCGCGGTCAACGCACAAAAGTGTGGTTGAGTACGTCACCCAGATGCAAGGATGGATATAAACAGTTTTACCTCTAGTTAGGGAGCATATGGAGGCAGCACAATGAGCCCAGAGTAGGGTATATAATCGGCAGGAGCAGGTCCGGAACTTTAACCCAGGTGATCGGGTGCTGGTTCTGGTACCAACCGTAGACAGTAAGTTCCTAGCTAGGTGGCAGGGGCCCTACGAGGTACTTGAAAAAATTGGCGAGGTACTTTACAAGGTACACCAGCCAGGGAGGTGAAAGCCGGAGCAGGTGTACCATGTGAATCTGCTCAAAACATGGAAAGATAGGGAAACCTGTACTGAAGACAGCCCACGACCAGGGTTTCTAGGATAAGCAATTTCGGCCCCTCTGTCTGAAGCAAGGGAAGCGGCTGCCACAGTGAAAATTTCTGACAGCCTCTCCTCTAAACAGGCTCAGGAAGCCAGGGAGTTCATTAGTCGGAAGACGGATGTGTTCTCGGACCTCCCTGGATGCACGTCTATAATCCTGCATGACATTGTCACTGAGCCTCAGGCGAAAGTCTGGTTAAAACCGTACCGGGTACCTGAGGCTTGGCGACAAGCCATAGCGGAGGCAGTGCAGCTAATGCTGAAGCTAGACATTATTGAGGAGTCCAAAAGTGAATGGGCCAGTCCGATAGTCTTAATACCCAAGCCGGACGGGACATTATGGTTTTGTAACGATTTTCGCAAACTAAACGAAATCTCTAAGTTTGATGCATATCCCATGCCTTGGGTGGATGAGTTTATTGAGAGGTTAGGCCAAGTTTGGTATTTTTCTGTTTTGGACCTCACCAAAGGGTACTGGCAGGTACCCTTGACGGAGGTTGCCAAAGAGAAAACTGCCTTCATTACATCAGAAGGGCTATACCAATATACACTGCTCAAAAAAATAAAGGGAACACTTAAACAACACAATGTAACTCCAAGTCAATCACACTTCTGTGAAATCAAACTGTCCACTTAGGAAGCAACACTGAGTGACAATCAATTTCACATGCTGTTGTGCAAATGGGATAGACAACAGGTGGAAATTATAGGCAATTAGCAAGACACCCCCAATAAAGGAGTGGTTCTGCAGGTGGTGACCACAGACAACTTCTCAGTTCCTATGCTTCCTGGCTGATGTTTTGGTCACTTTTGAATGCTGGCGGTGCTTTCACTCTAGTGGTTGCATGAGACGGAGTCTACAACCCACACAAGTGGCTCAGGTAGTGCAGCTTATCCAGGATGGCACATCAATGCGAGCTGTGGCAAGAAGGTTTGCTGTGTCTGTCAGCGTAGTGTCCAGAGCATGGAGGCGCTACCAGGAGACAGACCAGTTGTAATGACCGGCGTCACGCACAGGGAGGGAAAAGGGAAAGCCCTGCCCAAGGGAGAGGGAAAGGTGGTGACCCCTGACTCACCTTGCGGCTGGCACCTGACTGCCCTGACGTCCCTAGACGGGTTCCTCACCCGTGCGGCGATCACGTGCCTAAATCCTGGCTTTCCCTAAAATGAGCCCTAGATAGTGAACGGGCCGGTGGGATCGCTAGTCCGCACCACTGACACTAAGAGGGAAACACCAGGGAGAGTACAGACAATACAAACAAACACATACACCCAGGTGGGCGACCACAGCAGACCAAAAGGTCCAACAGGGATCCGGAGGGTAGCGTTCTGGACCAACAACCAGAGAACGCAGCAACACAGCTCCAGAGGGTCAGAATAGATGTCCAAGCAGGAAGCTCTATATCTGCAACCAGAGAAGTGTGAGAGGGGAATAAAAGGAGGTTGGGAGTGCTAGACAAGGAACAGCTGAGGAGAAGGAGCTACGGATCCCTGAGTGAGCCAAAAGGGTTTGCAAAGCAAACCCAGAAAGCTACCATAAAGAAACAGCCCTATCTTACATAGAGCGCGCAGCCAACCGCTGCGACTTCCTGAACCCGGGTATAACGGAGTCAGGCGTGGTTCTTGACACCCTCGTGACAGTACCCCCCTCTCTACGAGGGGCCTCCGGACACTCAGGACCAGGTCTCTCAGGATGAGAGGCATGAAAAACCCGAACTAGCCTGTCAGCGTTTACCTCAGACGCAGGAACCCACATTCTTTCCTTGGGACCGTAACCTCTCCAATGCACCAGATATTGAAGAGAGCGGCGGACCCGACGAGAATTAACAATTTTGGATATCTGAAATTCTAGATTACATCCACAACAACAGGAGGGGGTGGCAGCGGTGACGGTTCTAGAGGTGGAACATATTTCTTGAGTAACGACTTATGAAAGACATTATGGATTTTAAAAGTCTGAGGTAACTCCAGGCGAAAAGCCACGGGGTTGACGATGGCTACAATTTTGTAAGGACCAATAAACCTAGGACCCAGTTTCCAAGAGGGAACCTTCAATTTAATATTCCTAGTAGACAACCACACATAGTCATTCACTCCTAGGTCCGGACCTGGCGACCGTCTCTTATCAGCCATGCATTTGTATTTACCTCCCATATTTTTCAAGTTAGCTTGCACCTTCTGCCATACCGATGAAAGAGATGACGAAAACCGTTCCTCTTCGGGAACCCCAGAAGACCCCCCCTCTTTGAAAGTACAGAATTGGGGATGAAAACCATATGCACCAAGAAATGGTGACTTGCCAGTGGATTCCTGACAACGATTATTTATGGCAAACTCAGCTAACGGTAAATATGATGACCACAACTCTTGGTTTTCAGACACAAAACATCTTAGATATGTCTCCAGGTTTTGGTTGGTATGCTCAGTCTGTCCATTCGACTGAGGATGGAAAGCTGAGGAAAAGGACAAGTGTACCCCCAAACGGGAACAAAAAGCTTTCCAAAATTTAGAAATAAACTGGGTACCCCGATCCGAAACAACATCTGAGGGGACCCCGTGAAGCTTCACGATTTTACTGACGAATACCTGAGCAAGAGTCTTAGCATTAGGTAGTGCGGGTAACGCAATGAAGTGTACCATTTTGCTAAACCTGTCCACTACTACCAAAATAACAGTTTTACCCGCAGACAAAGGTAAGTCAGTAATAAAATCCATTGACAGATGTGTCCATGGTCTATTGGGAATGACGAGTGGTAATAGAGACCCTGCAGGACGTGTATGTGAAACTTTTCGCGCGCACAGGTAGAACAAGAAGACACAAAATCCAATACATCCTGACGCAACCTTGGCCACCAAAAACGACGAGACAATAGCTCCAAGGTTGCTTTACTACCCGGGTGCCCAGCAAGTGCCGAATTATGATGTTCCTTTAATAATTTGAAACGCAGGTTCAACGGTACAAACAATTTCTCTGAGGGGCAAGAGACCGGGGCGTCCCCCTGGGCCTCTAACACCTTCCCCTCCAGAACAGAGTGTACCGCAGAAACAACCACTCCTCTTTGAAGAATGGGCACCGGATCACTCACATTACCCCCTCCAGGGAAACAACGAGATAGTGCATCAGCCTTGGTATTCTTTGCCCCAGGACGATAGGTAATCACAAAGTTAAACCTGGTAAGAAATAGCGACTACCTAGCTTGTCTAGGGGTGAGACGCTTAGCTGATTCGAGGTACAGAAGATTTTTGTGGTCCGTAATCACAGTGACGGGGTGGACTGCCCCCTCTAAAAAGTGACGCCATTCTTCAAACGCTAGTTTAATAGCTAATAGTTCCCTATTGCCAATATCGTAGTTCTTTTCTGCTGCAGATAGTTTTTTAGAAAAGAAAGCACAAGGACGCCATTTGCCAGGAGACGGACCCTGAGACAGCACTGCCCCCACTCCCACCTCTGACGCATCGACTTCAACAATAAAAGGCTGAGAGACATCAGGTTGGACTAGTACAGGTGCTGAGGTAAACCTCTCTTTTAGAGAGGAAAAAGCAACTTTAGCGGCGTCAGACCATTTAGAAAAATCAGTCCCCTTCTTAGTCATGTCAGTAAGAGTCCATTCACACGTCCGTTGTTTCTTTCCTGATCTGTTCCGTTTTTTGCGGAACAGATCTGGACCAGATCTGGACCCATTCATTTTCAATGGGTCCTGAAAAAAATCGGACAGCTCAATGTCTGATTTTTTTTCAGGACCCATTGAAAATGAATGGGTCCAGATCTGGTCCAGATCTGTTCCGCAAAAAACTGAACAGATCAGGAAAGAAACAACGGACGTGTGAATGGACCCTTAGGGGTTTTACAATAAGTGAATAATTTTTAATGAATTTCCTATAGAAATTTGCGAAGCCCAAGAACCGTTGCAGTGCTTTGAGGTTCTCAGGAAGATCCCAATCTAAAATTGCCTGGACCTTCCTAGGATCCATACGGAAACCTGAAGCAGATAAAAAATAACCTAGGAATTGTATCTCCTGAACGGCGAAGACACATTTTTCAATTTTAGCATATAATTTATTCGTCCGTAGGACCTGCAGTACTTGCCTGACATGCACCTCATGTGTTCTCAGATCAGACGAATAAATTAAAATATCATCTAGGTATATTACCACAAACCTGCCGATTAGATGACTAAAAATGTCATTAACGAAATGTTGAAAGACGGCAGGAGCATTGGTCAGACCGAAAGGCATAACTAGATTTTCATAATGCCCCTCAGGGGTGTTAAAAGCTGTCTTCCACTCATCCCCCTCCTTAATACGGATCAGATTGTGGGCCCCCCTAAGATCAAGTTTGGAGAACCACCTAGCACCCGCAATCTGGATAAACAGGTCAGGAATGAGAGGAAGAGGATATGGGTCTCGGATGGTTATCCGATTTAATTCGCGAAAATCTAGGCAAGGACGCAGGCCCCCATCTTTCTTTTTAACGAACAAAAACCCTGCAGCCACGGGTGAAGAAGAGGGTCTGATGTGTCCCTTAGCCAAGCTCTCTGAGATATAATCTTTCATGGCTTGTCTCTCTGGACCTGAAAGATTATATAACCTGGTCTTGGGTAATTTTGCGCCGGGAATAAGGTTAACCGGGCAATCATAAGGACGATGAGGTGGTAACTTCTGACAACCCTTTTCAGAAAAAATGTCCTCAAAATCCGAAATAAATGTAGGTAGGGTAGTTATGGAGGCGACTAAGCAATTGCTATTTAAGCAATTTTCTCTGCACTGCTCACTCCACTCCAATATCTCCCTGGCCTGCCAATCCACCACTGGATTGTGCGCTACCAACCAGGGAAGACCCAGCACTACCGGAGTGGGAAGCCCCTCCAGAACATAACATGAAAGCATCTCGTTATGGTGGTCCCCTACCCGAAGGTGTAAATTATGAACAATGTGGGTGAGGTTTCTCTGAGACAGAGGAGCAGAATCAATAGCGAATATGGGAATAGGTCTCTGTAGCGTACAGAGAGACAAACCCATAGTGCGGGCAAAATGGGCATCTATCAAATTTACCCCTGCTCCACTGTCTAGAAAGAAAGAAATAGTCTCCGTCTTATCACCAAAAACAATAACCGCTGGTAACACAAATTGCGATGTACGTATGGAGGAAACGTATACCCCCCGGTTGACATCCTCCACACAGCCTGGGGTTAGTAGTTTTCCGACGGTCTTTTGTTTCTGAGGAAAGAAGGATAGACACCCTTCTCCCCACAAAAAAAACAAACCCCATGCCTACGGCGAGCCTAAGGAGGACGGACCTGACGAGTAGTTCCTCCTAGGTGCATAGGCTCGTCTAAGTCCATACAGACTAACTGCTGCTTGGGAGGGGTTACCAATGGCTCCGTTTTTTTCAACCTGTTCCTAAGGCGTCTATCTATTCGGATAGAAAGGGACATAACCGCATCAAGGGAAAAGGGGGTCTCATATAATGCAAGCGCATCCTTAACCCTTTCGGATAACCCAGAGCAGAACTGACTCCTGAGAGCCGGGTCGTTCCATTGGGTATCCGTAGCCCACCTACGGAAGTCAGAGCAATACTCCTCTACCGGCCGCTCTCCTTGTAGGAGTCTCCGTAATCTTGATTCAGCCAGTGCGACTCGGTCAGGGTCGTCATATATGAGACCCAAGGCCCCGAAAAACTCATCCACTGACCGAAGAGCCTGGGAATCAGTAGGTAAAGAGAACGCCCAGGACTGCGGGTCCCCCTGCAGCAGGGAAATAACAACCCCCACCCGCTGTTCTTCATTACCAGAGGAGTAAGGAAGGGCGCAGTTTAAAATATAATTTACAGGCCTCACGAAATGTCAAAAACTTGTCCCTACCCCCAGAAAATCTGTCAGGGAGAGGGACCTTGGGTTCCGCAACAACTTGGTTACCAGTAGCAACCGCTGGGCTTGCGGTCAGTTGTAATTGCTGCGGTTGCTGGAGGACCGACGCCTTCAATCCTGCCACCTCCAAAGACAGGCCATGAAATTGTTTGGACAGAGCAGCAATTTGATCCATACTGGATTCTAAGTAGGTAAAAATGTATTTATTTTTTTTAACCTACACAAAATAAGGGCCAGATATAATGTAATGACCGGCGTCACGCACAGGGAGGGAAAAGGGAAAGCCCTGCCCAAGGGAGAGGGAAAGGTGGTGACCCCTGACTCACCTTGCGGCTGGCACCTGACTGCCCTGACGTCCCTAGACGGGTTCCTCACCCGTGCGGCGATCACGTTTCTAAACCCTGGCTTTCCCTAAAATGAGCCCTAGATAGTGAACAGGCCGGTGGGATCGCTAGTCCGCACCACTGACACTAAGAGGGAAACACCAGGGAGAGGACAGACAATAAAACTTCGCCACTGGCGCCCTGTGCTCTTCACAGATGAAAGCAGGTTCACACTGAGCACATGTGACAGACGGGACAGAGTCTGGAGACGCCGTGGAGAACGTTCTGCTGCCTGCAACATCCTCCAGCATGACCGGTTTGGCATTGGGTCAGTAATGGTGTGGGGTGGCATTTCTTTGGAGGGCCGCACAGCCCTCCATGTGCTCGCCAGAGGTAGCCTGACTGCCATTAGGTACCGAGATGAGATCCTCAGACCCCTTGTGAGACCATATGCTGGTGCGGTTGGCCCTGGGTTCCTCCTAATGCAAGACAATGCTAGACCTCATGTGGCTGGAGTGTGTCAGCAGTTCCTGCAAGACGAAGGCATTAATGCTATGGACTGGCCCGCCCGTTCCCCAGACCTGAATCCAATTGAGCACATCTGGGACATCATGTCTCGCTCTATCCACCAACGTCATGTTGTACCACAGACTGTCCAGGAGTTGGCAGATGCATACAGGCACGTGGAGGCCACACACACTACTGAGCCTCATTTTGACTTGTTTTAAGGACATTACATCAAAGTTGGATCAGCCTGTAGTGTGTTTTTCCACTTTAATTTTGAGTGTGACGCCAAATCCAGACCTCCATGGGTTGAAAAATTTGATTTCCATTTTTTTATTTTTGTGTGATTTTGTTGTCAGCACATTCAACTATGTAAAGAACAAAGTATTTCAGAAGAATATTTAATTAACTCAGATCTAGGATGTGTTATTTTTGTGTTCCCTTTATTTTTTTGAGCAGTGTAATATAAGGTATGCATGGCGCCCCTGTCACTTTTCAACCGCTCATGGACGTTGTACTTCGTCCACATCGTCGGTACGATTCGGCTTACCTGGACGATATTGTCATTCATAGTACCGACTGGGAAAGTCATCTACCAAAAGTGCAGGCTGTAGTGGACTCTCTTAGGAAGGCTGGACTGACCGCTAGCCCAAAAAAGTGCGCAATAGGTTTAGAAGAGACCAAGGACCTGGGGTATGTATGTATCAAACCTCAGCTGAACAAAATTGAGGCAATTCGGAATTGGCCCCAACCTGTCACTACTCGGCAAGTAAAGTCGTTCCTGGGAATGGTGGGATACTATATGAGATTTGTTCCCTACTTTGATACAGTCACCGCACCATTGACAGGCCTTTTGAAGGGATGCAAGTCAATGACGGTCCCCTGGAATGAACAGGTGGAAAAGGCTTTCTCCGCTTTGAAGTCGGCCCTGTGTGGGTCCCCGGTTTTGGTGACGCCCGACTTCAAAAGGGAGTTTATAGTGCAGACCGATGTCTCCAAGGTAGGTCTTGGTGCTGTACTGTCTCAGGAAGTCAACGGGGAGGAGCATCCCGTTGTCTTACTCAGTCATAAGCTCACCCTAGCCAAGGCCTGGTACAGTATAGTGGAGAGAGAGTGTTTGGCCATCAAATGGGCACTCGAGTCTCTCAACTATTATCTGTTGGGGAGAAAGTTCCATCCGGGCCGGCTCTTACTGGGAGTGGCCAAAGTGCTGGATGGGTGGCTTCTCCCCACGTTCCAGGTTCGGTCTTTACTGGCCTATATTAAACCCGGCCAGCAGTCTCAGCTGGGTGTGGTTAACTCCTCTCTGACAGTGGAGCGCTGTCAGTCTCTGTGTGTTTGCGAGCGGATAACTTGTGCCGTGCTAAAGGTCTGAGAGAAGACTGCTGGGAAACAGGCCCTAAAGCCTGCTGTGGACTGCGGGTGGAAAAACTGCTGAACAGGTGAAGGCTTTTGTTCTGTGGAATTTTTTCTAGTGTGAACAAACACTAAGGGCTGTTTCACACGAGGGGATGCCATGCGTGGCATCCGCTGCGTGAAAGAGTGCCAAGACCTGATGCAGACTGCAGAGGCACGGAGCATTAACATGACTGATAATGCTCCGTGCCTCTCTGTGATCTCTTTACTACGAAATCACAGTGACAACTTTATCTCACTGTGATTTCGTAGTAAAGAGGTCACGTCACAGAGAGGCACGGAGCATTATCAGTCATGTTAATGCTCCGTGCCTCTGCAGTCTGCATCGGGTCTTGGCACTCTTTCACGGAGCGGATGCCACGCACAGCATCCGCTCGTGTGAAACAGCCCTAAGACTGCAAACCATTACTTTTAGTTTTTCCTTATGTGTGAATAGAACACTGAACTGTTTAAGTTAAAGACTTTGTGGTTGCCTCTGTACTGCGTCCGCTAGCCTTTCTATCAGAGAAAATCCCCACAATATATATATATACTAGCAGAAGGACCCGGCTTCGCACGGGTATATTTCATCTATTTTATTTTATGTTTCCGTGTGTCGTAAATAGATATTAACAGTTTCCACCATAACAGTTACCCCTACAGTACCCGCCCCTTTAACAATGACCTCCACAGTGCCCGCCCCTTTAACAGTGACCTCCACAGTGGATGCCCCTTTAACATTGACCTCCATAGTGGCTGCCCCTTTAGCATTGACCTCCTCAGTGCCCACCTCTTTAACAGTGACCTCCTCAGTGACCACCCCTTTAACAGTGACCTGCACAGTGCCCACCTCCTTAACAGTGCCTGCCCCTTTAACAGTGACCTCCACAGTGTCCACCCCTTTGACAGTGACCTCCACAATGCCCGCCCCTTTAACTTTGACTTGCACAGTGCCCCCCCTTTAACAGTGACTTCCACAGTGCCGCCCCTTTAACAGTGACTTTCACAGTGCCCTCCCCTTTAACAGTGACTTCCACAGTGAACTCCCCTTTAACAGAGACCTCCACAGTGCACGCCCCTTTAATAGTGAACGCCCCTTTTAACAGTGAACGCCACATTGCCCGCCCCTTATACAGTGACCTCCTCAGTGTCTCCCCCTTTAACAGTGACCTGCACAGTGCCCGCCCCTTTAACAATGACATCCACAGTGCTTGCCCCTTTAACTTTTATCACCCGTTTAACAGTGACTTCCACAGTGCCAGCCCCTTTAACAGTGACCTCCACAGTGCCCGCCCCTTTAATAGTGACCTCCACAAGTTCCACCCCTTTAATAGTGACCTCCACAGCGTCCACCCCTTTAACAATGACCCCCACAATATCTGCCCCTTTCACAGTGACCTTCACAGTGCCCGCACCTTTAACAGAGACCTCACAGTGCCCGCCCCTTTAACAGTGACCACCCCTTAAACAGTGACCTCCACAGTGCCCGCCCATTTAACAGTGACCTCTACAGTGACCGCCCCTTTAACAGTGACCTCCAAAGTGCCCGCCCCTTTAACAGTGACCTCCACAGTGCCTTCCCCTTTAACAGTGACCTACACAATACCTGCCCTTTTAACAGTGACCTCCACAGTGCCAGCCCCTTTAACAATGACCACCCCTTTAGCAGTGACCTCTACAGTGCCCGCCCCTTTAACACTGACCACCCCTTTAACTGTAACCTTCATAGTGGCCGCCCCTTTAACAGTGACCTTCACAGTGCCTGCCCCTTTAACAGTGACTTTCACAGAGACCACCCATTTAACAGTGGCTTTCACAGTGACCGCCCCTTTAACTGTGACTTTCACAGTAACCGCCCCTTTAACAGTGATTTTCACAGTGACCTCCCCTTTAACAGTGACCTTCACAGTGCCTGCCCCTTTCACAGTGACTTCCACAGTGCCCGCCCCTTTAACAGTGACCTCCACAGTGTCCGCCCCTCTAACATTGACCACCCCTTTAACATTGACTTTCATAGTGGCCTTCCCATTTAACCACTTCAGCCCCCTTAGCTTAAACACCCTTAATGACCAGGCCACTTTTTACACTTCTGCACTACACTACTTTCACCGTTTATTGCTCGGTCATGCAACTTACCACCCAAATGAATTTTACCTCCTTTTCTTCTCACTAATAGAGCTTTCATTTGGTGGTATTTCATTGCTGCTGAAATTTTTACTTTTTTTGTTATTAATCGAAATTTTATGATTTTTTTTGCAAAAAAATGACATTTTTCACTTTCAGTTGTAAAATTTTGCAAAAAAAAAAAGACATCCATATATAAATTTTTCTCTAAATTTATTGTTCTACATGTCTTTGATAAAAAAAAAATGTTTGGGTAAAAAAAAATGGTTTGGGTAAAAGTTATAGCGTTTACAAACTATGGTAGAACTTTTTATTTTTTGTCACAAGTTAGCGGAAAATGATGATTTTTTTTTTCTTACAAAGTCTCATATTCCACTAACGTGACAAAAAATAAAAACTTCCATGAACTCACTATGCCCATCACGAAATACCTTGGGGTGTCTTCTTTCCAAAATGGGGTCACTTGTGGGGTAGTTATACTGCCCTGGCATTTTAGGGGCCCAAATGCGTGCGAAGTAGTTTGAAATCAAAATCTGTAAAAAATGGCCGGTGAAATCCGAAAGGTGCTCTTTGGAATGTGGGCCCCTTTGCCCACCTAGGCTGCAAAAATGTGTCACACATGTGGCATTGCCGTACTCAGGAGAAGTTGGGCAATGTTTTTTGGGGTGTCATTTTACATATACCCATGCTGGGTGAGAGAAATATCTCGGCAAAAGACAACTTTTCCAATTTTTTATACAAAGTTGGCATTTGACCAAGATATTTATCTCACCCAGCATGGGTATATGTAAAATGACACCCCAAAACACATTGCCAAACTTCTCCTGAGTACGACGATACCAGATTTTTGCAGCCTAGATGCGCAAAGGGGCCTACATTCCTTTTATGAGGGCATTTTTAGACATTTGGATCCCAGACTTCTTCTCACTCTTTAGGGCCCCTAAAATGCCAGGGCAGTATAAATACCCCACATGTGACCCCATTTTGGAAAGAAGACACCCCAAGGTATTCAATGAGGGGCATGGCGAGTTCATAGAATTTTTTTTTTTTTGGCACAAGTTAGCGGAAATTTTTTTATTTTTTTTTTTCTCGCAAAGTCTCCCTTTCCGCTAACTTGGGACAAAAATTTCAATCTTTCATGGACTCAATATGCCCCTCACAGAATACCTTGGGGTGTCTTCTTTCCGAAATGGGGTCACATGTGGGGTATTTATACTGCCCTGGCATTTTAGGGGCCCTAAAGCGTGAGAAGAAGTCTGGAATATAAATGTCTAAAAAATTTTACGCATTTGGATTCCGTGAGGAGTATGGTGAGTTCATGTGAGATTTTATTTTTTGACACAAGTTAGTGGAATATGAGACTTTGTAAGAAAAATTTTTTTCTGCTAACTTGGGCCAAAAAATGTCTGAATGGAGCCTTACAGGGGGGTGATCAATGACAGGGGGGTGATCAGGGAGTCTATATGGGGTGATCACCCCCCTGTCATTGATCACCCTCCTGTAAGGCTCCATTCAGACGTCCGTATGTTTTTTACAGATCCACGGATACATGGATCGGATCCGCAAAACACATACGGACGTCTGAATGGAGCCTTACAGGGGGGTGATCAATGACAGGGGGGTGATCAAAGACAGGGGGGTGATCAGGGAGTCTATATGGGGTGATGACCCCCCTGTCATTGATCACCCCCCTATAAGGCTCCATTCAGATGTCCGTATGTGTTTTGCGGATCCGATCCATGTATCCGTGGATCCGTAAAAAACATACGTATGTCTGAATGGAGCCTTACAGGGGGATGATCAATGACAGAGGGGTGATCAGGGAGTCTATATGGGGTGATCACCCCCCTGTAAGGCACCATTCAGACGTCTGTATGTGTTTTGCGGATCCGATCCATGTATCCGTGGATCCGTAAAAAACATACGGACGTCTGAATGGAGCCTTACAGGGGGGTGATCAATGACAGGGGGGTGATCAAAGACAGGGGGGTGATCAGGGAGTCTATATGGGGTGATCACCCCCCTGTCATTGATCACCCCCCTGTAAGGCTCCATTCAGACGTCCGTATGTTTTTTACAGATCCACGGATACATGGATCGGATCCGCAAAACACATACGGACGTCTGAATGGAGCCTTACAGGGGGGTGATCAATGACAGGGGGGTGATCAATGACAGGGGGATGATCAGGGAGTCTATACGGGGTGATCACCCCCCTGTCATTGATCACCCCCCTATAAGGCTCCATTCAGATGTCCGTATGTGTTTTGCGGATCCGATCCATGTATCCGTGGATCCGTAAAAAAATACGGACGTCTGAATGGAGCCTTACAGGGGGTGATCAATGACAGGGGGGTGATCAGGGAGTCTATATGGGGTGATCACCCCCCTGTCATTGATCACCCCCCTATAAGGCTCCATTCAGATGTCCGTATGTGTTTTGCGGATCCGATCCATGTATCCGTGGATCCGTAAAAAACATACGGACGTCTGAATGGAGCCTTACAGGGGGGTGATCAATGACAGGGGGGTGATCGATGACAGGGGGGTGATCAGGGAGTCTATATGGGGTGATGACCCCCCTGTCATTGATCACCCCCCTATAAGGCTCCATTCAGATGTCCGTATGTGTTTTGCGGATCCGATCCATGTATCCGTGGATCCGTAAAAAACATACGTATGTCTGAATGGAGCCTTACAGGGGGGTGATCAATGACAGGGGGGTGATCAGGGAGTCTATATGGGGTGATCACCCCCCTGTAAGGCTCCATTCAGACGTCTGTATGTGTTTTGCGGATCCGATCCATGTATCCGTGGATCCGTAAAAAACATACGGACGTCTGAATGGAGCCTTACAGGGGGGTGATCAATGACAAGGGGGTGATCAATGACAGCGGGGTGATCAGGGAGTCTATATGGGGTGATCACCCCCATGTCATTGATCACCCCCCTGTAAGTCTCCATTCAGACGTCCGTATGTGTTTTGCGGATCCGATCCATGTATCCGTGGATCCGTAAAAAACATACGGACGTCTGAATGGAGCCTTACAAGGGGGTGATCAATGACAGGGGGGTGATCAGGGAGTCTATATGGGGTGATCAGGGGTGATCAGGGGTTAATAAAGGGTTAATAAGTGACAGGGGGGGTTGTAGTGTAATGGTTTTTGGTGCTACTTATTACTGAGCTGCCTGTGTCCTCTGGTGGTCGATCCAAACAAAAGGGACCACCAAAGGACCAGGTAGCAGGTATTTTAGACGCTGTTATCAAAACAGCGTCTAATATACCTGTTAGGGGTTAAAAAAATCGCATCTCCAGCCTGCCAGCGAACGATCGCCGCTGGCAGGCTGGAGATCCACTCGCTTACCTCTCGAGATGACGCGTATATGCGTGACTCTGCGCAGAGCTGCAGCCTCCGGAACGCGATCCTGCGTTAGGCGTTCCGGAGGCGGTTAACAGTGACCTTCACAGTAGCCGCCCCTTTAACAGGGACTTCGACAGTGCCTGCCCCTTTAACAGTGACCTCCGCAGCGCCTGCCCCTTTAACAGTGACCTGCACAGTTCCCACCCCTTTAACAGTGAACTCCACAGCGCCTGTTTGTTTAATAGTGGCCCCTGCCCCCCATGCATATAGCAGTGTAGTTGTGCCATCATACGTCATATGACAGAATTTTTAAGGAACTGCGAACTGCTAAAACATGTGATCAGTTGTTATGGCAACCTGGAGAAGGACCTGCGAGCTTCTATTGGCTAATAAGGGACATGTGACCGTGTAAATGGCAGTTCGGATTTAAAGAGGACCTTTCACTAGAATAAAACATCTAAACTAACTATACAGAGCGGCGCCCAGGGATCTCCCTGCACTTACTGTTATACCTGGGCGCTGCTCCGTTCGCCCGGTATAGCGTCCGTTACCTTCATAGTTAGGCTCCACCCAGGGGAACCTGCCGGCGTCTCATTCTCCCAGGCTGTAGCGCTGGCCAATCGCAGCGCTCAGCTTATAGCCTGAGAGAAAGAAAAAGCGTCTCAGGCCATATAGACTCCCTGATCACCCCCCTGTCATTGATCACCCCCCCCTAGTGAATGGTCCTCTTTAAGTGAAAGGCGTGCTGGCTTATATTGGTTAATGCAGGTCATTTTTATCTCAGGAACGGTAAGTTCTAGAGAGCTGAGACCCGGTATAAAACCTTCCCGGACACCTGATGTACCTGTGTGCCAAATTTGGTGAATATCGGTCCAGTCGTTTCGCACATAAAGAACGTCCAGACAGACAGATAGAAATTTCGCACGGGTATATTTAATCTATTTCATTTTATGTTTCCGTGAGTTGTAAAAAGATATCGACAGTTTCCCCCATAGCAGTGACCTCCACAGTAACGCCCCTTTAACATTGACCTCCACAGTGCCCGCCCCTTTAACAGTGACCTCAACAGTGCCCGCTCCTTTAACATTGACCACCCCTTTAACTGTGACCTTCATAGTGGCTGCCCCTTTAACAGTGACCTTCACAGTGCCGGCTAAGTTTGGGCGAGTTTAGCCCCTTTTAAATCAATCATTCAACATACAAAGGATCGCTCAGGAGGTTGCGACGCTATATTTTATATGCTATAAGGTTCAATGATCCTAAGACCTTAGCGTGTCTTTTGCACCCTCTCTGACTAGTAATTTTAAAAGCTTAATCTTTTTTTATTCACTTCTTAAAAGGACATATAAATCTTGGGAACTAACTTAAAATTCCTCAGGGAGATCAGGGTTTGGGATCCATCTCCTATTTATTGTATATTGCATGTTATTTGTTCAGATTGAGACTGTCAGGGCGGTATAGCAGGTCGCCCCTCGAGTCTCTCAACTCTGCGATTATACTGTATCTAACACTATCTAAATGTAAATTCCCACTTGGGGGTCCCTACCTCTAATTCCCTGAACTAAAATCTAATCATGCATCCCTACATGTTTCGCTGTATATTTCGGCGTCTTCAGGGGATGACGTGCAGGTTTAGCTTGGAGGGGGGTGGAAAATGGGCTTTAAACCCTCGGTTTCTGCGGGCGGGACTTGTTCGTCCAATCACTGTATGTTCTACAGTAGAGATGTCGCGAACATAAAATTTTTTGTTTGCGAACGGCGAATACAAATTTCCGCAAATGTTCGCGAACGGGCGAACCGGGCGAACCGCCATAGACTTCAATAGACAGGCGAATTTTAAAATCCACAGGGACTCTTTCTGGCCACAATAGTGATGGAAAAGTTGTTTCAAGGGGACTAACACCTGGACTGTGGCATGCCGGAGGGGGATCCATGGCAAATCTCCCATGGAAAATTACGTAGTTGACGCAGAGTGTGGTAAGTTAAATTCGCAATGCGATTAATATAACCTGTATTAATCGCTTTGCGATTACAACTTAGATCTGAGTTCCTAATGGTTGTATTGCTAGAATATAACGAAGATTGAGAATATAGTGCTATATTCGTTATATTCGTCAATTCTAGCAATACAACCATTAGGAACTCAGATCTAAGTTGTAATCGCAATGCGATTAATACAGGTTATATTAATCGCATTGCGATTACAACTTAGATCTGAGTTCCTAATGGTTGTATTGCTAGAATTGACGAATATAGCACTATATTCTCAATCTTCGTTATATTCTAGCAATACAACCATTAGGAACTCACATCTAAGTTGTAATCGCAATGCGATTAATATAACCTGTATTAATCGCATTGCGATTACAACTTAGATCTGAGTTCCTAATGGTTGTATTGCTAGAATTGACGAATATAACGAATATAGCACTATATTCTCAATCTTCGTTATATTCTAGCAATACAACCATTAGGAACTCAGATCTAAGTTGTAATCGCAATGCGATTAATACAGATTATATTAATCGCATTGTGATTACAACTTAGATCTGAGTTCCTAATGGTTGTATTGCTAGAATATAACGAAGATTGAGAATATAGTGCTATATTTGTCAATTGTAGCAATTCTAGCAATACAACATAAAGTAACACAGTACTGTGTGTTAAGTAGTACTATTCCTATCAGTTTAATCCCTGTTACGTCCCCTATCAGGGGACGTGTATATGGAATAGATTTTAGGAGCCGGGAGATGGAAAAAGATGCTTGGTCGGTCATCCACTTCAGATATGAGTGGTGTGTTAAGTAGTACTATTCCTATCAGTTTAATCCCTGTTACGTCCCCTATCAGGGGACGTGTATGGAATAGATTTTAGACAACCGCAAAGAGTTGTCAATAGTTGACACACTCATGACATAAATTTTATACCTCTATGCGTCAATCTTGGTGTAGTTATGACTGTGCTCGTGCGCACGTTTGCAGGCGATGGGGTTTTTTCAAAGCCTATGGTCATGCTGAGGTAGTTCAGCGACAGTTAAGTGACCCAGAAAACAATGATTCTGCAGTGTGGGCCCATTGTTGACCTAGTAGGCTTTAATGATCACCTTAGATGATCACAAAGAAAATTAATGTTTTCTCTATGCAAAATTATCCAGCTTTTAGTCTGTTCACAATGAAGCAACTACCTTATCATCTGGGGTGTGCCAACATTGCCATTGCCAACACGCTCATAGAGGTGGTCACTTCAATGTGATACGCAACCCCTTCACCACAACAAGGTTTCGATCACGAAGGGGAATTGACACATGTATGTGCCTTTTTTTTGTTTTGTTTTTGCAGCCACAGTGCAGCACCAGAGGCCAGAAAAATTAGGCATGTACACATGCCTGAAAAATGTGGTATTGTTGCAGTCGCTGCTGTAGAAAAATTGATATTTCCCAGGCAGAAAGTGCCCTAAAACATTACGGCTTGAACCCTAGTTGGTGGCGGATAAGTCACGCAAGTCATCCGGCATTCAGAGATAAAATACAGCAGCGTGTGGACCATTTTTAGCCCAAGGCAGCTCATCTCATCAGGCCTTTTTTAGTCAAATGTATCGCCCACTGTCAGTCCCTTCCGGATCCATCCCTCATTCATCTTAATAAAGGTGAGGTAATCTAGACTTTTTTGACCTAGGTGACTTCTCTTCTCAGTGACAATACCTCCTGCTGCACTGAAGGTCCTTTCTGACAGGACACTTGAAGCGGGGCAGGCCAGAAGTTCTATCGCAAATTGGGATAACTCAGGCCACAGGTCAAGCCTGCACACCCAGTAGTCAAGGGGTTCATCGCTCCTCAGAGTGTCGATATCTGCAGTTAAGGCGAGGTAGTCTGCTACCTGTCGGTCGAGTCGTTCTCTGAGGGTGGACCCCGAAGGGCTGTGGCGATGTGTAGGACTTAAAAAGCTCAGCATGTCCTCCATCAACAACACCATCAACAACACGTCTGTAAAGCGTCCTGTTCTTGCCGGCGTGGTCGTGGGAGGAGGAGGATTACTTTCACCCCTGTTGGATTCCCGTTGTGCTGTGACATCACCCTTATACGCTGTGTAAAGCATACTTTTTAATTTATTTTGGAACTGCTGCATCCTTTCCGACTTGCTGTAATTCGGTAACATTTCAGGCACTTTCTGCTTATACCGGGGGTCTAGTAGCGTGGACACCCAGTACAGGTCGTTCTCCTTCAGCCTTTTTATACGAGGGTCCCTCAACAGGCACGACAGCATGAAAGACCCCATTTGCACAAGGTTGGATGCCGAGCTACTCATGTCCCGTTCCTCGTCCTCAGTGATCTCACTGAAGGCATGTTCTTCCCCCCAGCCACATACAACACCACGGGTCCCAGATAGGTGACAACGAGCACCCTGGGGTGCCTGTTGTGGTTGGTCTTCCTCCTCCTCCTCAAAGCCACATTCCTCCTCTGACTCCTCTTCCTCACAATCCTCTTCCAGCGTTGCCGCAGGTCCAGCAAGCAATGCTGATAAGGCTGTTTCTGGTGGTGATGGTGACCACAACTCTTCCTCTTCACGCTCATCTACGGCCTGATCCAGCACTCTTCACAGGGCACGCTCCAGGAAGAAAACAAATGGGATGATGTCACTGATTGTGCCTTCGGTGCGACTGACTAGGTTTGTCACCTCCTCAAAAGGACGCATGAGCCTACAGGCATTGCGCATGAGCGTCCAGTAACGTGGCAAAAAAATTCCCAGCTCCGCAGAGGCTGTCCTAGCACCCCGGTCATACAATTACTCGTTGACGGCTTTTTCTTGTTGGAGCAGGCGGTCAAACATTAGGAGTGTTGAATTCCAACGTGTCGGGCTGTCGCAAATCAAGCACCTCACGGCATGTTGTTTCGCCACTGAATATCGTAAAAGTGCGCCATGGCCATGTAGGAACGCCTGAAATGGCCACACACCTTCCTGGCCTGCTTCAAGACGTCCTGTAAGCCTGGGTACTTATGCACAAAGCGTTGTACGATCAGATTACACACATGCATGCACGGCACATGTGTCAACTTGCCCAAATTCAATGCCGTCAACAAATTGCTTCCGTTGTCACACACCACTTTGCCGATCTCCAGTTGGTGCGGAGTCAGCCACTGATCCACCTGTGCGTTCAGGGCGGACAGGAGTGCTGGTCCGGTGTGACTCTCTGCTTTCAGGCAAGTCAACCCCAAGACGTATCCGGGATGTGGAATAGCCCCTGGGGAGCTGGGGGAGTGCCGTTGATGTGGAGCAAGACGCAGCAGCAGAAGAGGACTTTCGGCCAGGTACCTTCCACTGCGGTGTCCCAATAGCTACAAATTTTTGGAACGCCTCAGACTCCACCAGCTTGTATGGTAAAAGCTGGCGGGCTAAGAGTTCAGACAAACCAGCTGTCAGACGCCGGGCAAGGGGGTGACTTTGTGACATTGGCTTCTTACGCTCAAACATGTCCTTGACAGACACCTGACTGTGGGCAGATGAGCAGGAACTGCTCAAGGCGAGAGACGGAGTGGCGGATGGTTGAGAGGGGGCAAGGAGGACAGCAGTGGTTGACGTGGCTGAAGATGCTGGACCAGGAGGAGGATGGCGGCTTTGAGTTTGTGTGCTGCTTGTACTCATGTGTTGATCCCATAGGTGTTTGTGATGTGCGATCATGTGCCTTTGCAAAGCAGTTGTACCTAGGTGGGTGTTGGACTACCCACGACTTAGTTTCGGCACAGGTTGCAAATGGCATCGCTGTTGTCAGAGGCAGACACACAAAAAAAATGCCACACTGCTGAGCTCTGCAATGACGGCATTCTGGTGGTGGCAACAGCATGCGTTGATTGGCGTGCTGTCTGGCTGACCCCGGCTGCTGATGCATGCTGTCTGACTGTGCCACTAGCTCCTTGCCACGACCTCCCCCTGCTTCCAACTCGTCTCCTCTTCCTCTCTGTCTCCCCATCAGAACTTTACCCCTGTTCTTCTTCTCTTCGAGCGGGCACCAATGTGACATCCACGGACACATCGTCATCATCAACCACTTCACTTGTATCTGACAACTCAGCAAAGGAAGCAGCAGCGGGTACAACATCATCATCATCACACCGTACGTCCATGTGTGTAATGCTGCCTGACTGAGACATATCCCTGTTATCTACATCCTCTGGCAATAATGGTTGCGCATCACTCATTTCTTCCAACTGATGTGTAAATAACTCCTCTGACAGATCAAGTGAAGCGGCTGTGGTTCTAGTGTTGGTGGTGGCGGTAGGCGGGCGAGTGGTAACTTGAGAGGTGGCCGAAGCTGAGCTGGAGGAGGATGGTGCGTCAAGGTTCCGAGCAGAAGCTGTAGAAGATTGGGTGTTCTGTGTTAGCCAGTCAACTATGTCCTCAGAACTTTTCGAGTTCAGGGTACGTGGCCTCTGAACACTGGGCATTATTCTTGAGCCAAAGGGAATCACAGCACCACGACAACGACGGCCCCTGCGGGGTGGCCTGCCTCTGCCTGTAATTTTTTTTTGATTCGTTTAGTTGTACTATGCGTGCAAGCTACTGTGACACCAGATATGAGTTGCGCTGGTGACACTATGCACTTGCAGCTGGGCCTTAAACACACGAACACGTGCAGGCAACTGACTGATATTTATTAACAGTCAAAATTGTTGTTTTTATTTAAATGGAATCGAATGTGACACCAGATATGAATGGCGCTGAAGTGACACTATGGACTTGAAGCTGGGCCTTAAACACACAAACACGTGTGTGCAACTGACTGCTATTTATTCACAGTCAAAATTGTTGTTTTTATTTAAATGGAATAGAATGTGACACCAGATATGAATGGCGCTGAAGTGACACTATGCGCTTGCAGCTGGGCCTTAAACACACAAACACGTGTGTGCAACTGACTGCTATTTATTCGCAGTCAAAATTGTTGTTTTTCTTTAAATGGAATCGAATTTGACACCAGATATGAGTTGCGCTGGTGACACTGTGCACTTGCAGGGCATGAAACACACGCGTGTGTCGGCAACTGACTGCTATTATATTACAGTCAAAAAGTTTTTTGTTTTTTTTTAAATGCAAGCTACTGTGACACCAGTTATGAGTGGTGGCACTGGGCAAGTGGGCACAGTATACGCTGTGAGCCTGACACACGCTGGCAGGCAGGCAACTGCAATTAGATTACACAGAAAAAAAAAATAAGCAGACTGATGTTCGAGCCCTAAAAAGGGCTTTTTGGGGTGCTGTCCTTACAGCAGAGATCAGATGAGTCTTTCAGGTCTGTAGTGGACACTGACTACACTGGCCTGGCTATCGATTTCCCTATTAAATCAGCAGCAGCTACACTGTCCCTCCTCTCACTAAGAATACAGCTTCCGAATGAATCTAAAATGGATGCTGTCCAGGAGGTGGGAGGGTCTGGGAGGGAGGGTATGATGCTGATTGGCTGAAATGTGTCTGCTGACTGTGAGGTACAGGGTCATTAGGAACCCAGCTCTAAGGACTCTTTCACACTTGCGTTGTCCGGATCCGTCGTGTACTCCATTTGCCGGAATTACACGCCGGATCCGGAAAAACGCGTAAGAACGCATAATTTTTTCTTTCCGTATGCGTCTTTCCGGCTTTTTTGGTAAGATACTGATCCGGAAATCCTGAAGCCAACATCAAGTGCTGTTTCGATTGATCCGTCATACGGATCCATTGAAACAGCGGATCCGTCGTGTACTGATGAGCGGATCCAGTATGTAAATTATTTCTTATCAGAAAATTTCTAGTTTGTCTTACAAAATAGAATATGCAAGGGACAAACACACACAATACTCACCTCCAGGAGCTTCTTTCACGCCCTGTCTTCTCACGCGCGGGCTGTCTAGTGGAAGTTTTCGCACCAGCCAAGCCCTTCCTACTTCCTGGCGCAGGCGCAGACGCAACTTCCGGATCCGTCGCTGCGTCGTAACAACTGAAGATGTTAGGACGGATCCGGACTAATACATTTCAATGGGCTATTATTCCGGATCCGTCGATGAGGAAAGTGTTCAGGATTTTTGACCGGAGCAAAAAGCGCAGCATGCTGCGGTATTTTCTCTGGCCAAAAAACGTTCCGGTTCTGAACTGAAGACATTCTGATGCATCCTGAACGGATTTCTCTCCATTCAGAATGCATGGGGATAATCCTGATCAGGATTTTTCCGGCATAGAGCCCCGACGACGGAACTCTATGCCGGAAAAGAAAAGCGCAAGTGTGAAAGAGCCCTAAGTTGAAATCTGCGATTAATATAACCTGTATTAATTGCATTGTGATTACAACTTAGATCTGAGTTCCTAATTGTTGTATTGCTAGAATTTACGAATATAACGAATATAGCACTATATTCTCAATCTTCGTTATATTCTAGCAATACAACAACCATTAGGAATCCAGCTCTAAGTTGAATTCGCAATGCGATTAATAAAACCTGTATTAATCGCATTGCGATTGCAACTTAGTCATATTTGTGACACTGCAGCTTCCGAATGAATCTAAAATGGATGCTGTCCAGGAGGTGGGAGGGTCTGGGAGGGAGGGTATGATGCTGATTGGCTGGAATGTGTCTGCTGACTGTGAGGTACAGGGTCAAAGTTTACACAATGATGACGAATAGGGGGCGGACCGAACATTGCATATGTTCGCCCGCCGCGGCGAACGCGATCAAGCGATATTCGCCGGGAACTATTCGCCTGCGAATAGTTCGGGACATCTCTATTCTACAGATGATGGACTCCATTCCAACCAATCCAGTCTCAAGTATAGGCGCTCTCTTACCTCGTCATTCGGCCCATACTGGTGACATCATCGAGGTATTGCATAGCGCCTGCGCCAATACTTATAAAATTTTGGGCTCTCTTTCTCTAGTCTCTGCGCTTGCGCTTCTCCTTCTATCTTTCATACTTTAGGCATGGTTCAGTGCGCATGCGACAGCACAGAAATTTTTACCATCGATCTCCCTCCTGGGCTTGCGCTAATACTTAGAATCATTACTTATCCTTCTGACTATCGGCACCAGGTGTAATTCAGTGCGCATGCGTCAGTACTTGGAGATTTTTCCCATCGGTCTATCTCCTGCGCTTGCGCTAGCACTGAAATACACTGCTCAAAAAAATAAAGGGAACACTTAAACAACACAATGTAACTCCAAGTCAATCACACTTCTGTGAAATCAAACTGTCCACTTAGGAAGCAACACTGAGTGACAATTGCATGATTTTCCTAGTTTATGACGTAAAGTCATGATTTTATTAAGGACACGGAGGCGAGTATTGCATTCTCTTTCTTTACTGAAATTCTATAGCAGCACAGAAAAAGAGAAAAAATCTTTACCACACAGGGTAACCATGGCAACAAGCCTCCCCTAACTTAGTATAAGAGTCCTGGCATCATACAGCTCCTCCTCTTTCTTTGATGAAGACACATCCTCAAACCGTCATAAAAAACAAACAGGATCGACTCCAACCACGACAAACTCAATCCGAACACATCCAACCGGGATGACTGTAGAGACAAGGTAACGGAACAAAACTCGACCTCAAGCACCAAGAACGCCTGTGCTGTTATCCTAAAGAAAAGATAGATAAAGAGAACATAGATAATGTAAGTTCAATGAAAGCTTAATGTACTGCAGAACGAGATGAACAGATCAATACCGCAGTAAAGCAGGATAACATAGAAAAAGCAAATGCAGAATAACAAAAATTTTTAAGAAACATGAAGCATAATGCAGCATAATAGTAAAAACCATAAACAACATATAAAATTAGGGAGGGAAGAAAACATATATGGGTGGGGCAATACTCGCCTCCGTGTCCTTAATAAAATCATGACTTTACGTCATAAACTAGGAAAATCATGCAATTTTATTACATGACACGGAGGCGAGTATTGCAAGTTTAAAGCTGTTGAATAACCGAAGAAAAAGCATGAGCGGATGGACGGAAATAAAACTCACGAAATGTGGAAACACGAGACCAGTTAGCCACACGAAGAATATCCTCCAAACGGGCACCAGCAACCGCCATCGATGTAGAAGCAGCGCCCCTAGTGGAGTGAGCCGTGAACACCGAAGTATCCACTCCAGCTAAGGACATAACCCACTTAACCCACCTGGCCAAGGTGACACAAGTAACTGGAGAAAAAGGACGACGATATGATAGAAATAATTTCGGAGACGCCGAAGAACGATGAGGAGAGGTGCGGGCCTCATACACCTGAAGGCACGCAACTGGACAAAGGGCAGGAACCTCGGGAAAGCTAGGGTACGAAACCGATCTAATGTTGGTTTTGGTACACCGAGAAATGTTAAAAACAACACCATCCGGCGTAAAAGACCTAGAATCAAAATCTAAGGCCTTGACATCGGATACCCGTTTGCACGAAATCAAACAAAACAAGGTAACCAATTTAGCAGACAACTGTCGCATGGACAGCTGCTCATTGGAGGGCCAGGAAGAAAAAAGTGAAAGAACCAAGGAAATGTCCCAGGTAGAAGAAAACCGAGGACGAGGTGGACGGGAAAGACGGGAACCCCGAAGAAGACGACAGACTAAAGGGTGCTGCCCCGCCGGGCGACCGTCAAAGCCCGAATGATAGGCAGAAATGGAAGAACGGAACAAGTTAATTGTTCGGTAAGCCTTACCCGACTCAAACAGCGATGTGAGGAACGTCAAGATTTTCGTTACAGGGGCTGACAAGGGATCCAAGTTCCTTGCCAGGCACCAGTCAGTCCAAGATCGCCAGGCAGCGCGGTAAGATCTCCTGGTCCCAGGGGCCCATGCGCTCTCCAGAAGATGTCTAGTTGCTTCCGAAACATCAGAGACGTCCCAGGAACCCCTGAAACTCTGAACGCGATCAAGCGTAGAGACCCGTCCAGGTACAAGCGGATATTGGCGACCTGACGGGTCGAGTAGAAGGTCTGGGAATGACGGCAGGAGCAAGGGAGGTTGGATCAGACACTCCAGCAGCTGAGGGAACCACGATTGGGCCATCCAGAAAGGAACCAGAAGTACCATCTCGGCTCTCTGAAGATGCAGTTCAGCAAGGACTCGTGGGATCATCATGAACGGTGGGAACGCATATGACAGGCGACTGGTCCACTTCTGGAGAAATGAGTCCACCGCCTCCGCGTCCGGATCCAGTCGCCAGCTGTAGAATCTCAGAAGCTGGGTATTCAGGCGAGAAGCGAAAAGGTCGATGCACATAGGACCCCATCGAGAAGAAATGGAGGAGAACATCCTCACGTCTAATCTCCAATCGCTGGAATCCACCAGAAAACGAGAGGACCAGTCCGCGTGAGTATTGTGCAAACCCGGAAGATACTCTGCTACAACATTAATGTCCTTCTCCAGGCAAAACTACCAGAAGTCCCTCGCTAGATGGGAAAGAGCTGAAGAGCGTGTTCCTCCCATGGCGTTGACATAACGCACAGCCGAGATATTGTCCATCCGCAGTCTCACACATGCGCAGGCCATACCATTCGTGAAGCTGCAAATAGCGAAAGAGCCAGCCAGCAGCTCCAGAGAGTTGATGTTTAGATTCGCTTCCGCAGGGGACCAACGGCCGCCAGTGGTAACGCCGTTGCAGTAGACACCCCAGCCCGAGAGACTGGTGTCCGACTCTATCGTGAAGTCGGGTAGAGGACCGAAGATAGCCTTGCCGTTCCAGGCATCCAGATTGTGGATCCACACCGCAGCTCGTCCCTGGTATCTCTGTCCAGAAAAATCAGGTCCTCGTACGTACCACCGGCACGAAGGTGCGCAAGCTTGAGGTGTTGAAGAGCTCGGTAGTGTAACGGAGCTGGGAAGACCACCTGAATGGAAGCAGATAGCAGGCCTATAACTCGGGCAAGCTGGCGAAGCGAGACTTGAGGGAGAGCCAATGTCCGATGAAGTTCCTTGCGAATAGAACGAACCTTGGCAGAAGGAAGACTGAGGGACTCTGAGGCAGAGTCGACCCGAAAACCCAGAAACTCCATGGAACGAGACGGGACAAGGCAAGATTTCTCCAGGTTGATGAGAAAGCCTAATTGGGAAAGAAGATCCATAGAAGTCGACAGGTGCTCCAGAAGACATTTGCGATCCTGGGCCATGAGAAGGATGTCGTCTAGATAAATAATTAGACGAATCCCACGACTGCGGAGGAAGGCCACGACCGGCCGCATCAGCTTGGTGAAACACCAAGGGGCTGACGACAGGCCGAATGGAAGACAGGTGAACCTCCAGGTTTCGCCGTACCAATGGAAACGCAGAAGGTCCCTGGAAGAATCCGCTACCGGAACCGTCAGGTAGGCGTCCTTCAAGTCGAGCTTGGCCATCCAATCGTTCAGGAGGAGCATGTCCCGAAAAAGGTGAATGCCCTCCATTTTGAAATGGCGATAGCGGACATAGTGATTCAGGGGACGGAGATTGATCACTGGGCGCATTTGGCCATCCTTCTTGGCCACCAGGAAGATGCTGCTGATGATTCCAGCGGGAGTGGAGGGAGCCCGCTCTATCGTGCCCTTCCAAGAAGAGAAAGCAGTTCCAAGTGTAGAAGACATTGTTTCTGAAATGGAAGACAAACAGGTTGGGGAACAGGAATCTGGACGGATGGAACAATCAATTCTATATGGAACCCCTGAACCGTAGTCAAGACCCAAGGGTCTGCGGTGACAGTCAACCAAACATGGGAAAAACAATGGAGTCTGCCTCCTATCCAAATTGCTGAAGAAGACAGAGGTTGACTTACCGAGGGGACGACGATAGGAAGAACCTCTGGGGCCTCTGGATCTCCAAGAGGAACTGCGGGATGGGAAGAAAGCTGGAGGTTGTCTTGCGTCCTGGGAGGCACGGAATGGGTAGGAGCCTCGACCTGCAGCACCGCGGAACTGGAATGATGCACGGCCGGACAGGCGGCCCCTGGAGCTGCCAGCCCTAGAAGAGACCCGCCCCTGAAATACACGTCTCATAGAAGACTGGGCCTTATCAAGGGCAGTGAAGGCTCCTACAAAACGACTGAGGTCCTTGATGAAGGAGTCTCCAAACAGGAGACCCTGAGCATCCTTGCCAGCCTCAGTAAGGGCTAAATTAGAGAGCTTCGGCTCAATCTTAAACAATATAGCCTTCCGCCTCTCGATAGACAGAGAGGTGTTGACATTGCCGGTGATGCACACCGCTCTCTAGACCCATCCACTAAGTTCCTCAGGGTCAATGGTCAAATTTTGGGTCCTGGCAGCTTCTGCCATTTCAAATTATTTGGTCAGAGGGCCCAAAACGTCAAGCAATTTGTCTTGACAGGCCTTCAAGGCCGATTCCAAACCCTTACGCGGGTTCCATCCGGACTTAGCCAGGAACTGCGTCATTTTCGGATCTACCGAAGGGGTCTCGCCCACCTTGTTTGGAATAATGGGCCTGGGGCATTCAGCTCGTAATTTATTTCTAGCCTCCTTAGATAGGGGATGGCGAACCCGGGACTCTAAGTATCTCGCCACATGGTCAGATGGTAACCATTCGGCGGAGCGAGGGTGATGCAGAGCATCAGGGTCAAAAAGGGACTCTCCGGACGGGTCAAGGACCGCCGAGGTAGGAGTAGGAGGTGGGGCAGAAGGAGAGACCATAGGTTCCACCAAGGTGGAAGAGGTGCCCGGGAGGACCTCGTCTGAGTAATCAAGCCCCTCTTCACCAGAAGAAATATCTTGTACACTAGCCTCCTCATCAGATAATACATCCGATTCAGAATCGGGTTCAGGTTGCGCTCTGGCGCACTTCCAAGGCCTCGCCTTTTCTGCTCGGTGGGCATGGGCTCTTTTGCGCGATTTATGCGCGCTCTCAGTGGTGGATTTCTGCACACCAGTCATAGGGTTTCTGGAGGCACTGGGCTCAGGCACAGGGTGACTGTGCTGACGGGCAGGGCGATGATGACGCTTGGATGAATGACCCTTAAGCGCCTCAGAGATAGAAGAAGAGATGGCGCTGGATACAGAGCCCATGGCGGCTTGAATAGCAGCTGCAACAGAGCGCTGCAAATCAGATGCCTGCAGAGACATAGAACTAGCTGGGGCACTATGGGTCAGAGAAGGAGGGAGCACCACCTCCTCAGGACACTCAGGTAAGGAAGGGTTAATAGTATTCCCTTCAGCCATGATCGGGAAACTATGAGTTAACAGGCCGAAAAATAAAGTAACTAGCAAGTAAAAATAATAGGGGAAAACGATAATGAAATTAATAATAATATTCAAATAATAATATGCCTAGAGGAGCCAAACAAAAACCGTGGTCCGGAGCAGCCGATTCCGGCAGAGTGAGGTGCAGGGGAAAATGGCGGCCGAAGTCTCGCGAGAATTCGCAAGACTTCCGGGCCAGCGCCGGAAGGAGAGTGCCGTCCCGCCGTGAGTAGAAGCGGGAAGGAGCGCAAGGAAGAAGAAGGAGGCGGGCAAAGATGGTGAGGGGGAGTGGCTACAGGACAAGCGGCCGGAATAAGGTGAGGGCCGCAACAAAAGGGCAAGAGGGGTGGCAAAGCGACAAACGGCCGCAACAGAAAGGGGGAAGGGGAACGATGGAATAAGATGGAATAAGGGCGAAAGGCAGAACATAGGGATAAAAATCCCAGGGGACCGGCCCAAATGTATCGCCCACCAGACAGAAAATAAGAATAATAATACAATAAAACGATAAGCAAACAGTAACACCAGGTCAGATAGACCTAAGGCCACAGATGGGGGCAAAACCCCAGTGCCTAAAAACAAACCACAATAATCTCACAGAATATATATCAAGGCTACACAAGAGAAAAGAAAAGTAAGCAAAGAAAGAGGAGGAGCTGTGTGATGCCAGGACTCTTATACTGGGTTAGGGGGAGGCTTGTTGCCATGGTTACCCTGTGTGGTAAAGATTTTTTCTCTTTTTCTGTGCTGCTATAGAATTTCAGTAAAGAAAGAGAATGCAATAGGAGCCTCCGTGTCATGTAATAAAATCAATTTCACATGCTGTTGTGCAAATAGGATAGACAACAGGTGGAAATTATAGGCAATTAGCAAGACACCCCCAATAAAGGAGTGGTTCTGCAGGTGGTGACCACAGACCACTTCTCAGTTCCTATGCTTCCTGGCTGATGTTTTGGTCACTTTTGAATGCTGGCGGTGTTTTCACTCTAGTGGTAGCATGAGACGGAGTCTACAACCCACACAAGTGGCTTAGGTAGTGCAGCTTATCCAGGATGGCACATCAATGCGAGCTGTGGCAAGAAGGTTTGCTGTGTCTGTCAGCGTAGTGTCCAGAGCATGGAGGCGCTACCAGGAGACAGGCCAGTACATCAGGAGACATGGAGGAGGCCGTAGGAGGGCAACAAACCAGCAGCAGGACCGCTACCTCCGCCTTTGTGCAAGGAGGAACAGGAGGAGCACTGCCAGAGCCCTGCAAAATTACCTCCAGCAGGCCACAAATGTGCATGTGTCTGCTCAAACGGTCAGAAACAGACTCCATGAGGGTGATATGAGGGCCCGACGTCCACAGGTGGGGGTTGTGCTTACAGCCCAACACCGTGCAGGACGTTTGGCATTTGCCAGAGAACACCAAGATTGGCAAATTCGCCACTGGCGCCCTGTGCTCTTCACAGATAATAGCAGGTTCACACTGAGCACATGTGACAGACGTGACAGAGTCTGGAGACGCTGTGGAGAACGTTCTGCTGCCTGCAACATCCTCCAGCATGACCGGTTTGGCATTGGGTCAGAAATGGTGTGGGGTGGCATTTCTTTGGAGGGCCGCACAGCCCTCCATGTGCTCGCCAGAGGTAGCCTGACTGCCATTAGGTACCGAGATGAGATCCTCAGACCCCTTGTGAGACCATATGCTGGTGCGGTTGGCCCTGGGTTCCTCCTAATGCAAGACAATGCTAGACCTCATGTGGCTGGAGTGTGTCAGCAGTTCCTGCAAGACGAAGGCATTGATGCTATGGACTGGCCCGCCCGTTCCCCAGACCTGAATCCAATTGAGCACATCTGGGACATCATGTCTCGCTCTATCCACCAACGTCACGTTGCACCACAGACTGTCCAGGAGTTGGCAGATGCTTTAGTCCAGGTCTGGGAGGAGATCCCTCAGGAGACCGTCCGCCACCTCATCAGGAGCATGCACAGGCTTTGTAGGGAGGTCATACAGGTACGTGGAGGCCACACACACTACTGAGCCTCATTTTGACTTGTTTTAAGGACATTACATCAAAGTTGGATCAGCCTGTAGTGTGTTTTTCCACTTTAATTTTGAGTGTGACTCCAAATCCAGACCTCCATGGGTTGAAAAATTTGATTTCCATTTTTTTATTTTTGTGTGATTTTGTTGTCAGCACATTCAACTATGTAAAGAACAAAGTATTTCAGAATAATATTTAATTAATTCAGATCTAGGATGTGTTATTTTTGTGTTCCCTTTATTTTTTTGAGCAGTGTATATAGAATTGCTCTGTTTATTGTCACTGTTTTGTGGCAATAAACAGAGCAATTCTATATACTAACAGCGAGTGCTGGTCCTCCTTTCCTGCTATCTATATGGGACGCCTGCCCTAGGACACGTGCACCGCCACGCTACTCTTGCCGTTGTGCTGATCGCCATATGGTATACTATCCTCAGGATAGGTCATCAATATTAGATTGGCAGGGGTCCGACAGCCAGAAACCCCATTGATCAACTGGTTGAAGAGAAGGTGAACTCTGTGCCAGCACCACCTTCTCTTCATTGTTTACCTGCTTGCTATCGCAACAGAAATAGTGAGCAAGTGGAACTACAAGACAGACGCTGTCCCATTCACTTCAATTGGCAGCTGGTTCCTATACACTTGAATAGAAGGGAGCTGTCCCATTGAAGTGAATGGAACGGCTTCTTGTAAATACATCTGCTCACAATGAAAAGAAGGCAGCATTGGCATGGCAAGCGCCTTTTCTTCAACCATCTGATTGGCGGGGGTACCGGGTATCGGACCCCTGCTGATCTGATATTGATGACCTATTCTGAGGATAGGTCATCAATAAAAATAATTTGGACAACCCCTTTAAAAGACAGATGAAGAAGGATCATATGACCCTAGGTGATGTGTGTGTATACTGTACATCAGCAGGCATTTGCTGCCAAAAAGTGATAATTTTTTTTGACCATTTTTATTTTACACAGGCTGTTTGTTATCGCAAGTGGTCTTGCATTTACAGAGTCATATATGTGTTATGCAAGCGGGTGTGGACCCACTGCGCCACTGACCGGCTATACCCTGGAGGGACGTGACTAAGTAACAACCTGCTCTTCACTAGAGCCTCTAATGGTGAGGTTAGGCTTGGGCCGTTAGGGTAGTTACCAGGTGCCACTCCTGAGCAGTCCCAGAGTCAGTGGCAGCTAACCAGGAGGCAAGAGATAACAGTGCAAAGCACCGAGGGAAAAGACTCGGTCAGGAAGTTTCAAGTCAGAGCAGGCAGCAATCAAGCAAAGTCTGTTTAATGGAGAAGAAGGGTCCGGTACACAGTAAAGCAGAAACTTCCAAACACCTTCACAGAAGGAACTCGACTGGCTAGTGACTAAGATTGTTTAGACGCCTTCCTGAGTCAGGAAGCACCTTTAAATACTTCCTGCAACCCAGTTATAGGTTGGGGAGATAGAGGGCGTGTACGTGCTACCTCACAAGGGAGGAGAGACACCCCATGCACGCCCGAACAAACAGTATAGGACTCAACGCAGGAAAAAAGCTTCGGCAATAAGCACAGATATAATGATTTAAGATACCTGCTGTCAACACGGCAGTGAGGGAGCCCAGCATTTGTGCCCGCTTCTAGGGGCAGCAGTGTAGGCACAGAGCGCTGGGCTAACAATGTCTCGCTGTCACTTCAAGATTGCTAATTATGTCTTGGTGTTAAAAAGCTTGAAATTAGTTTCACACAGTCCTAGGAGAACACAGAATGTCATCCAAACTTTTCAGAGCAATTGGAGGAATTACAATATGGATTGAATTAATTTGGACCCGAATTGCCCAACCAACTCGCTCAAATCAAATTATAAGAAATTTGCTCATCACTGTTCAGCAGCACATTATTCATCTCAGTATATAAAGCATAATTATTAGCATTCATCATCTTATATTGTGTCTCTGCTTGCCCTTTAACACGAAGGCCCCTTGCAGACGAGCGTGTCCGGATTAGGTCTGGGTGTGTCCCGGTGCATTGCGGCAAACCCGCGCGAATAGGAACGCAATTGCAGTCAGTTTTGACTGCGATTGTGTTCCGATGTTCAGTTTTTATCGTGCGGGTGCAATGTGTTTTGCACGCGCGTGATAAAAAACCAACTGTGGTACCCAGACCCGAACTTCTTCACAGAAGTTCAGGTTTGGGTTAGTTGTAGTGTAGATTGTATTATTTCCCCTTATAACATGGTTATAAGGGAAAATAATAGCATTCTGAATACAGAATGCATAGTAAAATTGGGCTGGATGGGTTAAAAAAAATAAAATAAAAATTTAACTCACCTTAATCCACTTGTTTGCGCAGCCGGCATCTCTTCTGTCTTCATCTGTGAGGAAAAGGACCTTTGATTACGTCACTGCGTTCATCACATGGTCCATCACATGATCCATCACCATGGTGATGGATCATGTGATGAGCGTAGTGACGTCATCAAAGGTCCTTTTCCTCACAGATGAAGACAGAAGAGATGCGGGCTGCGCGAACAAGTGGATTAAGGTGAGTTAAATTATTATATATATTTTTTTAAACCCTCCAGCCCTATTGTACTATGCATTTTGTATTCAGAATGCTATTATTTTCCCTTATAACCATGTTATAAGGGGAAATAATAATAATCGGGTCCCCATCCCGATCGTCACCTAGCAACCGTGCGTGAAAATCGCACCGCATCCGCACTTGCTTGCAGATGCTTGCGATTTTCACACAACCGTATTCATTTTTATGGGGCCTGCGTTACGTGAAAAACGCACAAAGAGGAGCATGCTGCGATTTTCACACAACGCACAAGTGATGCGTGAAAATCACCGCTCGTGTGCACAGCCCCATAGAAATGAATGGGTCAGGATTCAGTGCGGGTGCAATGCGTTCAACTCCCGCATTGCACCCGTGCGGAATACTCGCCCATGTAAAAGGGGCCTCAAGGTTACAAATAAATATTTTTAAGTTTAAAGCTATTTTGATTGCTATTGTCCTTTATCGATTTATCCTTGTAAGATAAAGAACATTATATTGTGCTCCTTTCTTGCTGCTGCAAAGCCAATTAAGCAGGCTAGAATTATATTTGAATAATATGTAGTGATCATTTCCCAGCAGATGTCACTCTGGTGCTTCTTATTCACCACAGTACAGCCCTGCTCTGAAAACCAGACACTATGTACAGTTTAGTGTGCACAAAACATCACTGTTACTGTTATGGCAATTTTTGGTTCACACAAGTAGTAGAAAAGTTATCTTACATTAAGGGATCATTCACAAGACCATATGGTTGCCGTGCCCACTATTTGTTGTCCGCAATGCATGGTCACCTGCCGTGTGAATCTGGTATCGCAGCGCGGAACCATTGACTTGAATGGGTCCACAATCCCCAAAACTGGCAAAAGATAGGACATGTCCTATCTTGTGCAGTGCTGAGGCACGGGCACGAAAGCCCACAGAAGCGCTTCCTATCCATGCCTCCGCTCTGCGGATCATGGACCCATTCAAGTCAATGGGTTCGCATCTGCAGCATGGAATTCATGCAGCCGGTGCTCATGTATTGCAGACCGCAATTTGCAGTCCGGAGTACTGCCACCACGACAATACGGTTGTGTGAATGAGGCCTTGGTTGCATATTTATGGCTCATAGAAATGACACATTTAAAGAAATGGGGTGGGATTAATCAAACTAGTGTAAAGTAGAACTGGTTTAATTGCCCATAGCAACCAATCATATTCAAAGGAGCTGTAAAAAAGAAAATATGGAATCTGATTGGTTGCTATGGGCAACTAAGCCAGTTCTATTTTACACCAATTTAATAAATCTCCCCCTTGATGTCATAACAGTATCTACAAATTTAAGCTACAAATGGTAACAAATAGGTTCATAGTAAAATCTAAAGTTATATAACTCATACTTACCAAATCTCCAGGGAACATAGGGATAGCTCCTCAATAAAGGGGAAACCTCGTGACACCAAGAAGAGTTGGCAAATATTCTGAGGGGGGGGGGGGCGGGGAGTCCCGTTCTGATGATCAGTTAATTTCCCAACAATTGGACCACCACTGATCTCTTATTTATCCCCTTATAACAATCAGAATATGCCTTTAAACTTACATTGCTCTGTGATATAACATTTTTCAATAAGTTGTCACAAATTAATCATGTTATGAGATATATTTATGATATTTATATCGTAATTATTATTATTATTATTTATTTATTTATTATTAAAGCAGCATTCCAGCTTTCATTCCATGGTGCTGTATGTATGAAAAATAAGCATTAACAAGACGAGTTACAAACTGGTACAGAAGGAGAGAGGACCCTGTGCACGAGGGCTTACAATCTACAATGGATGGGAAAAGGACACAGTAGGTGAGGGTAAAGCTGGTCATGGTGGTATAGCAGCTGGGTTACTGTAGGCTGTAGGCTTATCTGAAGAGGTGGCTTTTCAGGTTTCTTTTGAAGGTTTCCACTGCAGGTGAGAGTCTGATATGTTGGGTAGAAAGTTCCAGAGTACAGGGAATGCATGGGAGAAATCTTGAAGGTGATAGTGGTAAAAGATGATGAGGAGAGCAGACAAAGATGTCTACTCAGGGATTATGTGTGGGGATGTATCAGGAAAGCAGCTCAGAGATGTATGGAGGGGTCAGATGGAGGATGGCCTTATATGTATTTGTTAGTATTTAAAACTGAATTTGCTGTGCAATTGGTATCCAGTGAGGGGATTGGCAGAGGAGTAACGGGGGGAGAGGTGGATTTGTCAGGCAGCAGAGATGAGGATAGATTGGAGGGGTGCAAGGGTGCTAGATGGAAGGCCACAGAGGAGGATGTTACAGTAGTCTAGGCGGGAGATGATAAGGGCATGTACAAGCATTTTTGCAGACTCCTGGATGAGGAATGTGCGGATTAGAGAGATATTTTTGAGTTGGAGGCGGCAGGTGGTGGAAAGGGCTTGGATGTGCGGTTTGAAGGACAGGGCAGAATCCAAGGTTACTCCAAGACAGCGGACTTGGTTGACCAGGGAGAGTGTGCAGCCATTGACCGTGATAGATAGGTCTAGTATGGCTGTGTGGGATTCTGAATAGTATGGTGGTGATATCTGGACCAGAAAGGTAAACTTGGGTGTCGTCAGTAGAAAAGTAATACTGAAATCCATGGGACTCTATGAGATGTCCTAGGCTGAAGGTGCAGATTGAGAAGAGCAGGGATCCTAGGACAGAGCCTTGAGGGACACCAACAGAGAGGGGATGAGATGAGGAGGTGGTGTGAGAGTGGGAGGCACTAAATGTCAAATCTGTGAGGTAGGATGTGATCCAGGGGAGGGCCAAGTCCATGATGCCAAGAGATGAAAGAGTTTGTAACAGAAGAGAGTGGTCAATGGTGTCAAAGGCAGAGGACAGGTCAAGGAGGAGGACAGAGTAATGTTGTTTGGCTTTGGTTATTGGTGATTTTTGGTAAATGCAGTCTCAGTTGAGTGTTGTGGTCAGAAGTCGGAATGTAGCCTGTCAAAGAGGGAGCAGGAAGAGGAATGGGCAGACAGTTCAAGGTGGACATGTTGTTCAAATAGCTTTGAGGCATATGGGAGAAGTGATATGGGGTGATAGCTAGACAAAGAAGATGGGTCAAGGGAAGGCTTTTTGAGGATGTGTATGATGGTAGCATGTTTAAAACAGGAGAGGAAGACACCAATGGTTATTGATAGCTTGAAGAGATTAGTTAGAGCAGGGATAAACACTAGGGTGAGGTTGGAAATTAGGTTAGATGGGATCAGGTCAAGTGCACAGGTGGTGAGGTGTGATCTGTAGAGTAGGGTGGAGTAAAGGTTTTCTCTGTAATGGTGGAGAAGCGGGTTTTCGGAAAAGAGGACTGAATAGTTGTGTAAAACGGCTGTGTGGACTGTAGGCTGAAACTTTCTCTGATGTTGTCAATCTTTTGTTTGAAGTATGTGGCAAAGTCCTCAGCTGAGATGAGGGGTATGGGTGGGGGCACTTGGGGACGGAGAAAAGAGTTAAAAGTGCAACAAAGGAAACCTAACGTAGAGAGTAGCAGAAGAGACCACGGAAGCGAGCGAAAGTTAAGATGTTTAAGTTTCCTGCAAGAGTGTGCTAGTGTGTGGACTGTTGTCATATGTTGCAGACTGCTATATACATTGTATATCCATGGTGATGGATCATGTGACGGGCCATGTGATGAGCGCAGTGACGTCATCACAGGTCCTTTACCCAGGTCCTGAAGAAAGAAGACAGAAGAGAAGCCGGGCTGCGCGAACAAGTGGATTAAGGTGAGTTAAATTATTTTTTTTAACCCCTCGAGCCTTATTGTACTATGCATTCTGTATTTAGAATGCTATTATTTTCCCTTATAACCATGTTATAAGGGAAAATAATAATGATCGGGTCTCCATCCCGATCGTCTCCTAGCAACCGTGCGTGAAAATCACACCGCATCCGCACTTGCTTGCGGATGCTTGCGATTTTCACGCAATCCCATTCACTTCTATGGGGCCTGCGTTGCGTGAAAAACGCACAAAATAGAGCATGCTGGGATTTTCACCGAACGCACAAATGATGCGTGAAAATCACCGCTCATGTGCACAGCCCCATAGAAATGAATGGGTCCGGATTCAGTGAAGGTGCAATGCGTTCACCTCACGCATTGCACCCGCGCGGAAAACTCACCCGTGTGAAAGGGGCCTAAGGGCTCGTTCACACGAACGTATTTTGCACTCCGTATACAGGCTGTTTTCTGCGTCCTGCATATGGTCCGTATACGGAACCATTCAATTCAATGGGTCTGCAAAAGATGCATCCCTTGCTTTATTCCGTGGCCCCGCAAAAAATTATGAGGCATGTCCTATTCTTGTCCGTTTTGCGGACAAGAATAAGCATTTCTATAATGGCCTCCTGTTCCGTTCCACAAATTGCGGAAGGCACACGGGCGGCATCCGTTTTTTGCGGGTCTGCAATTTGCAGACTGTAAAAAACTACACGGTCGTGTGAACGAGCCCTAAGGGCTCGTTCACACGACCGTATGGCTTTTTCAGTGTTTTGCGGCCATTTTTAACGGGTCCATTTTTCAGTTTTTTGTTTCAGTATTGTTTCCGGTTCCATTCCATTTTTCAGTTCTGTTTTTCCGTATGGCATATACAGTATACAGTAATTACATAGAAAAAAATTGGACTGGGCATAAAATTTTTAATAGATGGTTCCGCAAAAAACGGAACGGATACGGAAGACATACGGAGTACATTCCGTATGTGTTCCCTTTTTTTTGCAGACACATTGACTTGAATGGAGCCACGGAACGTGATTTGCGGGCAACAATAGGCAATGTTCTATCTTTGAACGGAATGGAAATATGGAAATGTAATGCATACGGAGCACATTCTGTTTTTTTTGCGGAACCATTGAAATGAATGGTTACGTATTCGGACCGTATACAGAACTCAAAAAATTGCCCGTATATGGAAAGCTAAAAACGTTCATGTGAATAAGCCCTAAACCTATCTCTATGCCACTCATGGGCATCAAAATTCAAGCAGAGCGGAACCCATCCTTCTTGACCAAGCCTAATTTAGCAAATCTGCCACTTTATGTGGTAATTGTAATGCAAGGCACCAACGAAACAGAAATCAATCAGAGCAGAAAACACATGGACTTTGTCTTGCCAATGTAGTGAGACAGATACCATCACTCGCCTTGGAGGAGTGATAATAGCACCTAGGAGGTTCTTAACAAGATGACCTGCCTTCCCACAAAACAGGCACAGACCTTTCTGCTGGCAACGAGCTCGTGCTGCCTGTGTAAGATGGGAGGACTCAACCTCCATTGGCTCTTATGCTGGTTTAGGGGGCCCTGGATGTGGCCTTGAAGGTGTAAAGTAAGATGACTGTTCCAACCGCCTCTCATAGATCCATCTGTCAGCATCGATAGCCTGGGAGATAGCTATCTCCAAAGAGATGGGAGTAGGTAAGGCTGGAAGAAGATCCTGGACTGCCTCAGAAAGTCCCAGCCGGAAACGGTGGCGAAGGGCTGCGTCGCCCTAGGTGGTGAAGGCTGACCATCGCCTGAATTCCGCTGCGTATTCTTCGGCAGGGCAGCGACCTTGCTGAATATGCTCGATGCTTCAACCGATAAATAGGCTGTGTGGTCCTGGAGCAAATTAAACGCCCAACGTTGGGGATCCCCACGCAGCAAGGACATTATGTTCCCAATCCTCTGTCTAATATTGCCGGAAGCTATCAGCCGCAACTGGAAATATAAAAGACAGGAGTCCCTAAAGTTTAGGAACTTCTGTCTATCTCCTGTGAAAGAGTCAGGCAGAGGAATCTTTGGCTCCATTTGGTGTCTTGCGACGGTGATGGGTAACGTGAAGGCTCCTTGGAGCAGCTGCTGAACCTCCTCCATCACGTGAGACAGTTGCTTCTGGATCTGAGCTGCAGTGACTGACGGCACATTAGGGCATCGTTGAGACAACAGATTAACTGCTCCTGTTAATTCAGTTAGCTGCTGCTGGATTTTTTCCATGGCAACTGTTGGTTGGGCCCACTGTTTTGGAATGCAAGGCACCAACGAAACAGACCAGTGTAGATGAAGCAAGGGGTTTATTCAAAAGAAAATAAACAAAGTCCAGGCAAACTTCACTGGTAACAAATAACAGGAATACGAAAATGAGGAGAAGCGAGGTGTAGTCCCAATCCGTGCTTAAAATCGCTGTGCACACTTGCCAGACGAAAGGATGCATCACGGGGGATTCCGGATCCTGGGACCAACTGGAAAGGACAGAGTCCAGGAAACCTTCAGTCACTAGCACAAGTAGTTATGACCTGTATCTGGAAAGGGAAGAATAACAGTGGGCAGTGACCGACCGGGGAAACCACCTTTTATGTGCCTGCTAACAAATCCCAGGGTGCCAAGTTTCCACTCTCCATAGGTCATGAAACTGCCCTACACCTGTGTACAAGGCCTTGGCTGGTCATTGGCAAATTAGAACAATGCCGGCCCCCTAATCTACTTTGAATTTGTGGCCAGGTGCTATTCCCATCACTGGTCGGCAAAGCGCATAAGAAGCGCGACTGTGCATCCCCTTGCGAACCCGTTCTCGAGCGTACACACTGACGCCCAACAGGCTCAGCGAGAGTACGTGAGCATGTCGACATGGACACAGAAGTGGAATCCGCAAGAGGTATAGGAGCCAAGCCTGGCCGCGGCGTACTGCCACTAGCCCGACCAACCTGTCCCCGAGACCCCAGCGGTCTTCCCCTCTGGCGCACATGCGAACGCATCCCCGCGTCGGTTCCCAAAGGGGTCAGATCTGATGTATCAGTGGAGACACGTGTAACCTGTCCTGCCGCTCCACGTCTTCTCCTCAGTATTAGTCAGGGAGAGCTGGAGAGCAGAAGGGAGAGATAGTGTAGGGATTGAAATAGCAACATTTTTGTTTTTATACTTGTTATACAGTCATGTGAAAAAATTAGGACACCCTTTGAAAGCATGTGGTTTTTTGTAACATTTTTAATAAATGGTTATTTCATCTCCGTTTCAACAATACAGAGAGATTAAAGTAATCCGACTAAACAAAGAAAACTGAAGAAAAGTCTTTTCAAGATCTTCTGTAAATGTCATTCTACAAAAATGCCTATTCTAACTGAGGAAAAAGATAGGACACCCTTGCCCCTAATAGCGAGTGTTACCTCCTTTGGCTGAAATAACTGCAGTGAGACGGTTCTTGTAGCCATCTACCAGTCTTCGACATCGGTCTGAGGAAATTTTACCCCACTCCTCAATGCAGAACTTTTTCAGCTGTGAGATGTTTGAGGGGTTTCTTGCACGTACAGCCCTTTTCAAGTCACCCCACAGCATCTCAATGGGATTCAAATCTGGACTTTGACTTGGCCATTCCAGGACTCTCCATTTCTTCTTTTTCAGCCAATCTTTGGTTGATTTACTAGTATGTTTTGGGTCATTGTCATGTTGCATGGTCCAGTTCCGCTTCAGCTTTAATTTTCTAACTGATGGTCTCACATGTTCTTCAAGCACCTTCTGATACACAGTAGAATTCATCGTGGATTCTATGATGGTGAGCTGACCAGGTCCTGCTGCAGCAAAGCAGCCCCAAACCATGACACTTCCACCTCCATGCTTCACAGTTGGTATGAGGTTCTTTTCTTGGAAAGCTGTGTTTGGTTTACGCCAAACATGTCCTCTGCTGTTGTGTCCAAATAATTCAATTTTGGACTCATCTGTCCAAAGAACATTATTCCAGAAGTCCTGGTCTTTGTCAACTTTATCGCTGGCAAATGTCAGTCTGGCCTCGATGTTTCTCTTGGAAAGCAAAGGTTTCCTCCTTGCACACCTCCCATGCAAGTTAAACTTGTACAGTCTCTTTCTGATTGTAGAGGCATGTACTTCTACATCAACAGTAGCCAGAGCCTGCTGTAGTTCTCGAGATGACACTTTAGGGTTTTTGGATACCTCTTTTAGCATCTTGCGGTCTGCTCTTGGGGTGAACTTGCTGGGGCGACCAGTCCTGGGCATGTTGGCAGTTGTTTTGAAAGCCCTCCACTTGTAGACTATCTTCCGGACAGTGGAATGGCTGATTTCAAAATCTTTTGAGATCTTTTTAAATCCCTTCCCAGACTCATAGGCTGCTACAATCTTTTTTCTGAAGTCCTCTGACAGCTCTTTTGCTCTCACCATGGTGCTCACTCTCACTTCAACAGTCAGGAGCACACCAAACTAAATGTCTGAGGTTTAAATAGGTCAAGCCTCATTCAACATGCAGAGTAACGATCTACTAATTATGTGCACCTGGTGTGATATACCTGTGTGAGATCTGAGCCAATTTAAGAGGGAATACATGTGAGGGTGTCCTATCTTTTTCCTCAGTTAGAATAGGCATTTTTGTAGAATGACATTTACAGAAGATCTTGAAAAGACTTTTCTTCAGTTTTCTTTGTTTAGTTGGATTACTTTAATCTCTCTGTATTGTTGAAACGGAGATGAAATAACCATTTATTAAAAATGTTACAAAAAACCACATGCTTTCAAAGGGTGTCCTAATTTTTTCACATGACTGTAGACCCAAAAGTCCTTTTAAGGACTATTGTGTGTGGAAGCAATATATATTTTTAGTGCAACCTGCACTAAATTGCTAAAACTTGTTAGAGACCCAAAAGTTCTTTTAAGGACTATTGTTGTATCCGGCAGCAATATATATTTTTAGCGTAACCTGCGCTAAGTAGCTTGCAATTGTTTGGCTGCTGCAGACAGCGACATTATCTGTGCTGCATCTCTTGTCTAACGTGTGTGCAGTCTAAAAATAACCATGACATACAGTGTACTTTTTCCGTAGACGGTGTCCGCTGTGGACAGTTACATTACCTGCGCCACATCTCCTGTATAACGTTTGTGTATCCGAAATATCAGTGAGATTCAGTCAAATTTTTTTGCTGCTGGTGGCAGTGACATTACCTGCGCTACATCTCCAGTATAACGTTAGCGCATCAGAAATATTAGTGACATTCAGTGTAATTTTTTTCGCCACTGGTGACAGCGACATTATCTGCGCTACATCTCCTGTCTAACGTGTGCGCAGCCTAAAAATATTTGTGAAATCCAGTGTACTTTTTTTGTAGACGGTGTTCGCTGCGGACAGTTACATTACCTGCACAACATCTCCTGTATAACGTTTGCGTATCCAAAATATCAGTGATATTCAGTCAAATTTTTTTGCTGCTGCTGGCAGCGACATTACCTGCGCTACATCTCCTGTATAACGTTTGCCCATCCAAAATATCAGTGACATTCATTCAGTGTAATTTTTTTATTAGGCTGTGGTGACAGCGACAATACTTGACCTATACCTCCTGTTTAAAGTGTGCGCATCCTAAAAATATATGTGACATTCTGTGTACTATATTTGCACATACACTTACAAAACCTGCGCTACTGTACGTGTGACATACTTGCAAGCATATATACCATTTGATATGCGCAAGGTGAGCAGTAAAGGACTGGGAAGTGGCCATGCTGCTGATGGTGCACGCAGAGGCCGTGGCCTGGGTGCGATGAAACTGTGCCTCCTGCCAGAGCACAAGAAACACAATCATCCACGATACCTAGCTTCATGTCCCAGTTTGCAGGGCGGCGCAGGACACCACTCTCGATGTCAGACCAGTGCGACCAGGTGGTTGGTTGGATTGCAGCAGATAATGCTTCCAGTCGGTTAAGCACCACCCTGTCTTCCACAA